>NC_142014.1:64775539-65075539 GCF_049901735.1 Notechis scutatus | reverse complement strand
TGTATTTATGATTGTGGATATGATGGATTTAAAATGTAAAACACCTGGAACCACACTGTTCTCTCAAAAATAATAAATAATTATAAAATAAAAAAAAACTTTAAAAAAAACCCTGAAACCTGTACTGATACAGACTACAAGTAGTCCTTGACTTACAATCATTTTTAAAGCAAACATGCATACAGCCATACTGAAAAGGTGACTCGTCGTCAGTCCTTGCACTTACAACCATCACAACATCCCATCGTCATATGATGAAAATTTCAGCTCTCATCAACTGATACGTATTTACCAGGTCAAGCAATTGCCATTTGCAATCTTCCCAGCTGGCTTCTTACAAGCAAAGTCAATGTCAACCCTGAAGCTGGTGATATGGTGACCATCTTACTTTTCTACTGGGTTTTTTCCCTTTCTTCAGAGCTTCAGTGCTGACACAGAATGGAGCTGATGGATAGGGAGGGGTGGGGTGTAGAGATAGCTGGGGTGCTATAACCAAAAACATTCTTTCCCCTGGGAACCAAGGTCATGCGTGCAGGAGGTTGGGAGGTGGAGACTAAGGCCATCCCATGTCTGGACTGTGTGCTGATTGGACCATGGGACGGATGCCTTTGGGGAAGTGACAAACTTTTGCTTTTAATTAGGGGGGGAAACCAGTGAGAACTTTTAGATCCAGTTTTCACCACAACGTGCCAATATGACATGACCTAATAAAGTGTTCTTTGAGGAGATGCTTCAAAGTACTTTTGTTTGGGGAGGGTTAGTTGGGATCCTGACAGTCAATGGGGAAAGCTGGATTCACTTAACAGCCATATCATTCGCTTAACAACTGGTGTGATTTCTTATGAACTGTAGCAAAAAAAAAAAAAAAGTCATAAAATCAGGCACGACTCGCTTAACAGTTGTTTTGCTCAGCAATGGAAATTATGGTCCCCATTGTGATCCCAGAAGGGGAGCACAAAGGTCGTACAAAAATGGAAAAAGGGGTAGCAATTGTAAGTACTTGAAAAAAAGAGGCTTAAGAGGAAGTTTTTAAAAAAAGATCTATTGGAATGTTTTGATTTTAGAAACATTTTTAAAGAAAAGCTTAGGGTTTTAAAATGGATGGGGGAAAAAGGTATTTTTCCCTTTCAGGTTAAAGAATCTGAAAGAGTACCGTGAATTTGATGATTGTTTATAAAGATTATTAAGTGCAAATAGAAATACATATTATTTCCACAGCAAGGAAGATAAAGCAGAAATGGTTAAATTGATAGCTCTGTTTAAAAAGGGGAATATATTTGTGTTTTTTATTTGGATATCACTTCTGGATTTCACTTCTGGAATAGCTTGCCCTAGGAAGTTGTGGGAGCGCCATCACTTGAGACTTTCAAGAAGAGATTGGACTGCCATTTGTCAGAAATGGTGTAGGGTCTCCTGATGGGGGCAGGGGTTGGACTAAATGACCTATAAGGTCCCTTCCAACTCTGATTATCTGTTATCTGGATTTTGTGCAATGAAAAAAATAAAACCTTGACTTCAGTTATGACAATTTAATAGATTTGCTGTTACAGAAATGGCCAGTTATATACTAATGTGTAAAAGTAAAAAGTTGAGGCTGTAATGTTATTATCTTGTACTGTGCTAAAAAGAGTCAGAAGTCAATGCCTTTTTTTTCTTCCCTTATACCTCATTTTTTCTTTCCCCCTTTTATTCTTCCTCTAATTTCCTATTTTTATTTTTCTTTGCATTGTATACATTGGTAAAAAACAGAAGTCTAAGATAAAAAAGAGGCTTCCTATGAACTCCTATGTACTTGCACTGTCTTCCTACAAAGGATTTGCACAGCTCTGACATATGCCACCTGTGTGTTTATATGCAGATTATCAGAACAAGAGTACAATAATTTACCAGTTCTGATATATTTACATCTACATACACGTACAGGAGAAGCTATGATGATTAACTTTTGAAAATGATTTATTTGACCAAGACAAGTATGCCAGCAATATCAAGGAAGAGAAAGCTGGGTTATCTAACAGCAGTGCCTCAACATAAACCAATTCAGCTAAGATAGAAAGCTCATAAATAACAGAACCTGGTTACAATTGCAGCCACAATGCTTTATAACCTTATTATAAAGTGCTTTATCAGGCACAGTTGATTTAGAGCCCATGCAAAAGATGAGAACGCTCCTGAGAAAAAAGCTCTCAGTCCTAAGTAGCAAAGAAAAAAAATATTATTTTGACTGAAAGCCATTACAGTAATCTTCCTGTGTTTAGGTAAAAATAATCATTCTGTTGGTTATCTAAGAAATGAAACACATGGATCTTTAAAAGGAGATAAGGCTTACAAACGTAGCCATGTTGTTCTGTTTTATTCTACCCTCTTATGTGACCCCTGAGAAAATGTGCCTTTATTTCTCCAGTGACTCTAAATTTAATCTTCTGCTAAGATACAAAGAGCTGTTTCTCTAGATTGCTCTCTCAGATGGTGGCTTGTCTGCTGTAGCTTCTCCAAACATGCTCAGGAATAAACCTGGTCAGATCAGGTCAAATAACTCAGAATACTGAAGGTTTGCATTGCAATGCCTTTTGACTTCCGAAGATGGGACTTCAATTGCATTCTCAGGATCATTTTCACAGAGTGCAAACTTAAAACATGATTGCTTAACATGGATTCCTCTCTTCTTTCAGAGGAACTGCCTTATTTAAGCAAGGACCCAACAAGACCACCTCGTAAAACATCACTTTGAGGGGAATCCTGATGGGTATCCAACAAAACCAGCAGCTGCATGGTTTTGATACGATGAACCAAAAGGTAAGGAAAAGATCAGGGGGAAAAAACTCCGAAAATGTGTTGTTTCTTCTCTAGAGATCCAATTTCTATATTCTCTTAGGTATTTTGGCATACATTGCTTCCTCTTTTAAGTTTACAAATGGTTGCTCCAAATTTGGCGGAAAACTGTTTATGTCATAGTTTCCTCCCACGCTGCAGCAATCATAGCTTAACTGCTTTGCTGGCTTGCTCTGAAGAGGAGAAATAACTCTGCTTTTTATTCTCTGAATTCCATGGGGACATGGTGGCGCACAGTCCCACAAGTATACAGCAAAAAGGCATACTTATTAAGCATATATCCAATCTGATGGTGCTTATATGTCTTGTATCACTTAGCTGGGACAGCATCTAGATCAGGGATGTCATACTCAATTTCATTGAGAGCTACAACAGGGTTGCGTTTGACCTCAGGGGGGAGGGGGTGTGGCCAGGGGGCATAGCTAGCTCGATGTCACTTGTGTCAGGGTCACCGAGCACTCTCACAGTGAAAACAGGCTCCCGAGCACTGTTTTTGGCTGTGACGGTGTCCTGCAATCCGCTGCCAGCAAAAATGGAGATCGGGAGGGCCGCCTTCCAGGCCAGCCCCACGGGCCAGATCTAAGAACCGTGTGGGCCAGATCCTGCCCCTGGGCCAAGATGACCCCCCTGATCTAGATGACCTTTTCAAAATCTGGCAAATAAGCAGGATGAATCCTGATTAATATTTGGATGGCCTCGAACATCAGATCTGCGGGATCTGTTATTAAGCTTACTAAATAATCAAAGTTTTTGAACTGGGCTTTCCCTTTCCCTCGGTATTAAATTCTTCTGTGAATGAGAAAGCTCTCTTTTTTATATATATTTTATTTTGTGAACATTTAGAGTATGTTCTTAAAACACCATCAGGCCAAAAAGATTTGGGGACCTCTGATTTATATAAAGCCTCCAAGAATCCTCAAAAGAAAGACTGATAAACCAGTGATGTGCTATGGAGAATCACACAGTCCATTCTTGAAGGCTAAATTGGAATGAAACAAATAGATAATTGCAGTAGGAGCAGATGGCTGATAATCACATTTAACACCTTATCAAAATATACTAGGCAATCTATCAATTTCAAAGCATTCAAGATATATTTTGGAACTAGCAGTATTGCACATGTGAAAGTCTCCAAATGTCACCTTTGGGAGAATGCCTGAAATATTTACATTGAGATGATTTAATGGCAATGAGCTTAAATACAGAGGAATAATAGAACTCCTAAGTTCATTTTATTAAATGCAGTTCTTAGGGGAAAGGCAACAAGGCATATAGACTAAATTTGGTTTATATTTGGTTTATATCAAAAAGAAGTAAATCCCAGTTGAATACCTTGTAAGAAGATATGGTGAGAATGAAGCTGGATTGTCCTGCTCTGAAAATGCTGGCATGGAACCTCCCATTATCCATAGGCGAAAATACATAAGTAGGATCACCTTCAGATAAGAAGAGTAAATTCTTGGATTATTAAAGAGAAACCCAATTGTATATGGCCAGCAAACCTAAATCTATTACAATACTTCATTATGGTTACTGGTCATCCCATTGCATCAACTGGTAACCTATCATTCCAAACTGAAATGGTGGTTCTTTATTATGTCCAAAATACAAAAATGGAAGGGGGAGGGAATAATTTGAAGGCTGGTTTATCATTCATAAACTTACATGTATTTTGTTGGGTGAATTAATGAGCTGTTTCTAGACTGGAGCAAAGTTTTGATATAATACAATTCAGGTTTCTGGTCATCTAGCAAAAGGAATTTCTATCTGAACTTCTGTTGATCAAAAAGATGTATAATGCTGAAAGTATCTTTATCTTAAGATGCTCTAATCAGCACATCTTTGAGTTATGACTGCCCTGCTGAATTAGTTTATTCTTCACACTCAGGAACTAATAGAATATAATTCATCTGGAGACATTAAAGGAGTAAAAAAAATGATGTATAGCAATACTTACATAGGTAAGTACCAAGGCAGCCCTCTTTAAAAACGGTCTTGTGGAATATAAGAATTTCTGCTTGTTACTCGCGGTCAGGTAACTAAAATACAGCAGGAGAAAAAGAAGGTTATGATTTTTTTATAAATTTCAGTATTGGTGGACATTAATACTTTGCTAATTTATTTATAAAGTGGTTTTTCTACTGACCACTGTGAACTGTATTCACAGTTTAAAATAATGGCTTTCAGGCCAATATAAAGGAACATAAGTAGAAGAAAAATAAGTAGGCTTCATTATCATAGCAACACATAAGACAGTTCTCAAAGTGTGAAAGAATCAAACAGCAATTAGTATCAGCCAGATGGCTGGGTGCTCTTGCTTCTCACCTCTTTAAGCATTCATAGTATACCTCAGAAAATCTGAATCTTTAAGCAGAACCAGCAATCATATAAGTAGTATCTATGGTTCAACTGTGTGTATCGGTGGTTGCCAACTGGTGGGCCGGGGACCACTGGTGGTCCGTGAGAAAATTTTGGTGGTCCACAGAGAAATGTCACCCCCAAAGCAATTAACCCAGGCTGTGCTGCAATCCCAAATAAAGCACAATAGATCGGTAGGAAAACGGGTGGGAATTTTCCTGCAGACTTTTTGGGGATTTTCCCAGGGTCTCTGCAGACAGGGACCCTGGGAAAATCCCAAAAAGTTTGCAGGAAAACCCCCACCCCATTTTCCTACTGATCGATCGTTCTTTATTTGGGATTGCAGGATACCCTTTCTCTCTCTCTCTCTCCCCCAGAACAGAGCTGGAAAGCAGGTTAGGAATGTGGCTGCCTTGGAGGGAGTGGGGGGGGGTGAGGGATGTGTCTGTGTCTGTGACACACACACACACACACACACACACACAGAGAGAGAGAGAGAGAGAGAGAGAGAGAGAGAACATGTCACTGCCAGCCCTTTAAAGTTAGATCAGATCTCTCTCTCTCCCACAATGTCAGCAAGCCACCATCAGTCAAAATTCATATTAGTGGTCCACGGGATTTTAAATTATGAGTTTGGTGGTCCTTGAGGTCCAAAAGGTTGGCGACCCTTGGTGTGTATCATATGGGCTAGATTTCTAAGTTTTGCTCAATAATTTAACTGTATTTCCCAGTAGGGCTAGAAGTGTTCAGAAGAGTGTAAATATTGTAAACTCCCTGGCTCTTTCTGCTATATGCTAAATAAATAATAATTCTGCTTCTTCAAAGTCCAACTTTTGTGTCATAGGATTTAACATGGTTTGCATAATTCTGATCTTTGTGGTTGGACTGGAGAAGAAAGTGTGTATAGAAGACTGTATCAAGAGCTGAAATGTTCCAGGTCAAGTTAGGAATGGATCGATAATTCTTTGAAAGCATTTTTCTGATAAAATTCTTGTATTCCCTTTGGCCACAAGAATGGTTACGGGAGAGAACATCTTGGTCCAATGAACAACTACAAAATGCTCACAACTTGAGATAACTCAGCAAACAAACTGAAGCAATCCATCATTATGTTTAAAAAGAGTGATGGAAGGGAGGAGGTAAAAACCAAGGTTCCATCTTCCATTCCATCAAGATTCATCTCAAACAGCCCTCTCAGGGTATTTCTCATGTCCTTTTGTCACCTGGCCAATCCAAAGAAGAGTCTCTGATATATGTGAGATTTGAATGAAAGAAAAAGATAAAATGTGGTATGTTTATGTTGCTAAAATTAAGCTTTTAAAATTTACTGGTAGTTTCCTGGAATTATTGGGTAGCATACCGTGAATTTGTTCTGGTGTCGAACAAACAATTCCTGATTCTATAGAAACACTCAGATACCTTACAATGAATCAATATTTAAGCATCATATTACAGTACGTTTGTATTTGATCTTGGCATCTTTGTCAAGTACCTGGTTAGACTAAAATGCTCTTATCTTACAAAAATCAAAAGTCTGCTTTTGCCAGACAATCAATAGCTCCCATTTTAACATTATTTCTAGCAAGTCTTACTACGTATTTTGGTGCAGAGTTATTAGAGGAAGCAGAATCTGAGCAGATTCTTCTCCACCATTTCTCCTTTGTGTGCTTTTTAAATGGCCACCCAAAATAAAGTGTATTCTGTAAAACCTTATACATTTTTTATGACTTCAGCAACCAGAATAAGAGAATAATAATAGAGTTGGAAAGGAACCTGGAGGTCTTTTAGTCCAACCTCCAGCTCAGGCAGGAAACCCTATAGAGCAGGGGCAGTCAACCTTTTTATACCTACCGCCCACTTTTGTATCACTGTTAGTAGTAAAATTTTCTCTAACCGCCCACCGGTTCCACAGTGATGGTGATTTATAAAATAGGGGACAAAACCCCTACCCCTCACTGCTGCCCGAGGCAGTGATAGTGCCCACCCATCTGCAGACAGGGAGGCGAGGCGACGACAGCGCTGCTTCCCTGGCCGGCGGGTCCGGCGGAGAGAGCCCGAAGCCCAAAATTTGGGGATATGGCCCTGTGAACTTTCAGAAAGAGATTTCTAAGAGGGAGAAAGAGGTCTTAAAATAACACCAAATCAGCAGGATGGAGAAGAGCAGCACTCTGCAAAAGGAGGATATAATGGTGTTCATGTACATGGCCCAATACGGTTTATTGAATAAACTATAATTGGCTAGGTTTGCACAACACACCAAGTCATAAGCCATGGAATAAGTAATACAGCAAGGTAAAAACAGTAGTCTCTTGTGTGAACCCAATCAGGATGACATTGTGGGAGTCTGCAAAACAACTTAAGTCTAATTTTCACAATTAAGCTTTACTGTGAAATTTGAGAATTTTCACAGGAGTATTAATTGAATTTGACATCATGGATTTTGTGGGTGAAAAAGGTCATTTTGTCTTTTCAAGCTCAAAGAAAAATAGTGTGAATATTTTTAATAGCTCATTTTGAACAAGTTAATTTTCAAGAGCAACGTTGAAATGTGTTTCTGGTTTCCATTTTAAAATAAAATATTATTTCTACTCTGACTAATATGCAAAGTATGCTGTAGTTATCTTTCAATTTTTGCATTTGTCCACATTTTGTGATGCATATGATATATCTACATAAAGAAAAATAATATTTATTACGTGTTTGCAAGAATGAAACCTTGAAAAAAGAGTAACATTGGGAGCCATATATCCCTATTTTTCATCATATCACAAACATGCACACACAGCACAATTTGATGTGTTGCCTCTGAATTCTACTATTATCAGAAAGAAAAAAGAAATCTTAATAGCCAGTAAAAATTATATAAAGTTATCTCATAACTCTCTCTTACCTGGGAGTAAATGCCATTAAACTTAATGAGCCTTGTTTCTGAATTCTATTATGCTATAACTCTAAATTAAAAAGCCCCAAATGTGTTTGCCTTTACTTATAATGAAATTCCCATTATTTATAGCTACTTATGTACAATCTTTCATACAAATCTATTCCAGAGTGGTTAACAATAAAAAACATTCCATAAATGAATTTATAATGAAATACACCATGTATGCCCACATAAATGACTTGGAAAACATTGCAAAATTAATTTAAGTAGCTTTTCTCCACTTGGAACTAAGCAGAAAAAAATCTTCTCATTTTTATTAAAAATGAGGTTATGATACCATTACTTTCCACCTTGTTTGTTACCAATGTTCAACTCTGAAGAGATATGTGGGCAGCATATCTGTTTTTATTTTACCCATGCAAACTAGCTGAGTTCACAAATCAGGCTAAGCCTGCTCATATTACCTATGCTTTATTGAATAAACCAAAATTGGCTGAGTTTGCAGAGCAAGTCATGTTATAAATCATGATTTACAAGCCGAAGTGGCCTGGGTCACAGAATACTAAGCTCCAAACCAAACAAACTAAAATTATGGTTCATGTGTTTGTAAATCAAGCCGTTCTATTTGGTTTCTGAATTATAAGCAGAACATAAAGACTCCAGCTATATTAGCACAATACTCAGAAGCAGACCAAGTGAATTCAAGATGGCTAAACCACACTGCGTTTGGGGCGTAGCAAGATGTGTGAAGCCACCTGTCAGAGTTAAATGCTATGTGCAAACCAGGTCATTATGACTTGTTCAGTGCACCTTGTTTAGTCTGGGATTAGCAATATATGTGAAATGAGTCTTCCTGGTTCATAGAAAATAACTAATCAGGGGGGCTAGTTTGCCTGAAAACAATACTAAAGGTGTCTGATAGAATCCTAAGGATTTCATGTTTGCATGTCATTTTATTTCCTGCCTTTGATTCGGTTAAATGTCTGGTTGAAGTTTCTGCCTTATATCCACAAATTATTTGATCATATCAATATCCATAGCTGAATAATGATGATCTGTGCAAAATCCCATTAGAGAAGAGGCACTTTCATTATTTTTGTGAAAGGGGGGGGGGAAAGCACCTAATCTACACTCAGCATTCAAATGAATTCCCACTGTAAGGTAAAAAACACACTGCATTCACTTCAGGGCAGTATTTTAAAAGAAAATAATTAACAAGTTTCCCTGCTTCTTCTTACTTGGTATTTTTTATATCATTTTAGGAATCTCCTCTCATTTTTTAATGAGAGTTGCAATCCCGTTCACAACCTTGGGGAAGATTTAAAAAAAAGAATCAGGAAATGAGTTTTTCCCTTTGGGAAAGTTTTCTAGCTTTAATAAAGTAAAGCATCTAAAGACAATTTCCAAATCCTGGCAAACTGTTATAAATGCTGCCTGAGGTGATGAGGTTCTGCTGTTGTGACTTTCTATGTGAAGAAATGAATGGTTCATTCTGAGCCACGTTCCTTCCATTTATTCTTTTCTCTTCAGAAACAAACTGGGATCTATATCTAAATAGGCAGTGTATAAAAACTGCCTCGATTACTGTACTCCACATGGAGAGATATTTTCCTGTCCATATTGATCGGGCTGGGTTTTTAGTATAGCACAGCAATTAGGAACGACAAGAACTTGAGAACAATGGATTGCAATATTGTCCTACACTGCAAAGATTTAGGTTGGGTTTATATGGTTTTAAACACCCAGAAAGAACCATGTTGCCCCTCACATATATGTTGTTTGTACATTTACATAACAGATAACAGATAATCAGAGTTGGAAGGAACCTTATAGGTCATCTAGTCCAACCCCCTGCCCCAGCAGGAGACCCTAAGGCCTATACCATTTCTGATGGGAGTCCAATCTCTTCTTGAAAGTCTCAAGTGTTGGCACTCCCACAACTTCTGAGGGAAAGCTGTTCCATTGGTTGATTGTTCTCACTGTTTCTCCTAAAGTTTCTCCTTATTTCCAGGTTAAATCTCTCCTTGTTCAGTTTCCATCCATTGTTCCTTGTCTGGCCTACAGGTGCTTTGGAAAATAGCTCTCTGTGGCAGCCCCTCAAATATTGGAAGATTGCTATCATGTCTCCCATGGTCCTACATACAATATAGAAGATGACCAAGTTGTGCCTGACGGCAGGATCAAATGCATCATCAGTTCAAAAGAGATGTAAGTCCAGCCCCCTTGAAGTTCTTTGACTCTTATCTGGTACCAATTTGCCTTGACTATTAGTAGATCAGATTCTTGCTTATAGGTTGCATGGAATATAATCACAGTGCGTTCTGAACTCTATCCTGACTCCTGGTTTCTTGAACCTTAAATAATACATACTAACCTTCAAATGAGACATACTAGGCCTTATTTAAACCGCACTCTCTTCCTTACCCTTAAGAAACAAAACATGTTCTTCCTACACACAAACAATGGCACTCATCCTAAAATGCCAGGCATTTTGTGGAATTAATCCGTGCTGCACCAATGTTAATAAGAATTATTTATATGGAAGATCATAGCCAGGATTGAAAGGATCCAGCAAATTGTCAATAGGGTTTTAAGAAAAGGAAGTAGTGGTTTTGTAGTACCTATGGAGATTCTCCATCATCCATATCATAATTGTCCCAAAGGTGCTTTTTGAAAAGTCACCTGAACTTTCTTTGTTTTTCCTTGAAGACGTTTCACTTCTCATCCAAGAAGGTTGTTCAGTTCTGACTTCAGAAGCACCTTTGGGAAAACTAATGGTCTCATTCTGCAAAGGCTGGGTAATAGCCAAATTGTCTGAAAGTTTATAGAGATGAGAATTTTTGCCAAGTTGCAAATCTGCAAGACAAATTATACAATTATTCTATTTCATAAAATAGTGAATTTAGCCCATGAGCTTCTGGATATTTTTAGTGGAAACTGCATTACCACTTCAGTTAGACATTGTAAAAACCATCAATATGACATCATGTGCACCATGATGTCATTGCTCCAATAAGATGATGAAGTTCATGATATCCCTTGCCCCACCTATAGACCCCTGGCTCCCTCCTAACCCATTTAGATTATACTTGGATGACATTTTCATACTGGACTGATATTTTCATCCCCTAATGGGGGGGAGGGGAGTGGGAATTTGAAGACGAATTCTGAGGTAAAATGGATCAATGAATTCACCCTACAAACATACTGTTCAGCCCCCAATTGCCAAAACAAGTCACTATTAAATATCACATCCTCTTTTGTAGAGTCTAAGAAGAAACTTCCATCTAAGCTAAAAGCAATCATCATGCCATGAATTCAGTAAATGATTTAAGAACACTTTTATAAGGCAATAATATTGTGTTAAGCATCAGTTAGTAAGACATATTAATTCAATTAATTCACCCAATTTAATAAGCAATGTTCTTCTACTGCATTTTTATCACATCTGATATAGATATAATCCACCAGTCTTTATATAAACAAAGTCTAATTAATATTTATCACCTTAACACAGGGATTATAATTCCTACAGTTGCATTTGTTTCTTTGCTCTATTCTTGTCATGTTGTCATTGTCAACTTATGATATAGTCAACTTCTGAAGTTATTTTGTAAATTCTTATTAGTTTATTTGGTTGAAAAAAGAACTTTCATGAGTGAATATACAAGATATAATAAGTATCATATATACATAATTGCCTTTTGTAGTACATATTTCTCTACACTGAAAATATAAATAATAAATACCAGAATTGGTTGTAATAATTATGATGGGAGTTATAACGCAATGCATCTTCAGTGCAGCAAAGCTCATATTAACCTGAGAAAATATATTTCGCTTCAGTATTAAGAGCCATGGTGACTCAGTGATTAGAATGCAGTATTACAGGTGAACTCTGCCAACAGACAGGAGTTCATTCCTGATGGGGCTCAAGGTTCACTCATCCTTCCATCCTTCCAAGGTTGGTAAAATGAGGACCCAGATTTTGGGGGGCAATATGTTGATGTTGTAAACTGCTCAGAAAGTGCTATAAAGCAGTATGGAGCAGTATATAAGTCTAAGTGCTATTGCCATTGCTATTATTTACCTTAAAATGAGAGAGATCACCTTCTATTCACCCAGAAAAAGAGATAAATACATATTTTACCAGCATTTTTTTTTTTTGTTCTCAGTGGTGCACCTTAAACTTGAGCACCCAAATAACAGCACATGCAACAGTTTTGCTGCACAAGCTGCAACGGGCACCAATTTATTTCCAGGTCCAGTTCAAGGTGTTGGCTATGAACCTGAAAGTCTAACATGCCATGGGGCCAGGTTATTTACGGAACTATCTTGGTCCCACTGCAACAGCCCATCCCATCTGGTCAGGCAGGGAAAGTACGTTGCAGGCCTATCAATTAAAGAATTGTATTGGCAGGGTCCAGAAAGATTGGACTCCTGTTGCCTCCACTTGCAGAACACTTTCCCCTCCCTGGAGGTGAGACAGGCCCCCACTTACCTGGCCTTAAGAAAAAGTTTGAAAACATGGCTCTGTTGTCTTGCTTGGGGCTCACAGAGGACCATGCCCCAAAGCCCCTCCTCCCATCTTTTAATGTTGAATCTTAATAATTGTTTTCCTCTTTTTAAGTTTTATATGCAATTTTAAAATTTTTAATATTTTTATTTGCATACTGCCCAGAATTCCTTTATGAGGGAGTTTTCAAAATTTGACAAATAAATAAAAATAGCCTAAAAACATCTTTCTTTTGCATAAATATGGAAGAAGAGAAAATTCCTCACCTAAATTACAGTTCTCACCTTTTAGATGGATTTTAAAGTATTAATTTTAAAGTATTAATTTCCCCCATTTAATTACTGGAGTATAGAACATTTCTCAATAAACAGTAACTCTTCCTTAAACTAAATTCAACCACATATTCTGAGAATAGAAGGACAACATCTGAGGACGAAGTTGTGGAAAGACATTTAATAAAACATTTTTTGCAATTCTGACAAAATGATAATTCCTCTAGTTTGGGGGAATTGGGGAGAAGAGAGAAGCCATTAGCAGCAAACTAATTTCAAAGTAGCTACAATTTGGAATGCAGATTTGCGCTGAGATACAAGAATAGAAATGACTCATCTGACAAGCCTCATGAATATCCTTAGCACAGGTTAAACAATTGGAGAGATGACTGAATTTACATTAATCCACACAAGGGGAAAGCATGAGAAATTAAAACCAAATGTTTCACAGATCCAAGAGTGCAACCATCATAGCTTGATGAAACCTGCAAATCAACACAAATCCCCAGGTCAGAGAGAAAACTGTGAATTCCTCATACTAAATACATCTATACTTAACTTAAAACCATTCATTTAATGACTTTTTGAAGTTATAACAGGATTGAAAGAAGTGATTTACAACTGGTCCTTGTGCTCCTGACAGTGGCAGCATCCCCACAATCACCTGATCAAACTTCAGATGCTTGGCAACCATTTACAATACTTGCAGTATCCCAGGTTCATATAATTGCCATTTGTGGCCTTAACAACCCCTTTCCTCTGACAAGCAAAGTTAATGGAGAAGCCAAATTCTCTTAACAAGCACATGATTCTCTTACACTGAGTGAATTACACTGAGCATATTGAGTCAACTCAGCTATAGTGGTTTGTAAACCTTGGTTTACGGCCTGGTGCACTAAGGCAGCTAAATCATAATTTTTACAAATCACAGTTAAAAAAACAATGGATTTGTGCAATATGTCCATCTGGTTACCAAATTTGCACTCCAAAATAAAAGCAAAATGCATTTTCTAAAAAGAAGCCAGCATATTTGCAACAAATTGTAAGATTTGCAATCTTATAGTACTTTATTATGCTGCAAGAAATGCACATTTTACTTAATGAATATTTTTTTGTCAGCTCTAGACTTGGAATGGACAACCATATTAGCGGCTATTGAAATAAAGCAATGTGGAAGAACTATCATATTGAACAGGAATCTTAAAATTGATGTTGAATATAAACATTATACAAATAAAAAAAATATTTTTATAGTTAAGGAAGCTAATCACACTATTTCTCTTACTGTTTAGAACAAATTTTATTAAGTTTTTAAAAAAGATTATAAACTAACACTAATTACAGGTAGTCCTCAGCTTACAACCATAATTGAGCCTGCAATAAGTCATGACAGTTATAAAGCGGATCATCTCGTGACCATGCCCCGATTTTACGATGTTTTTGTGATGGTTAAGTGAATGCCACAGTTGTTAAGCATGCACCATGATTGTTAAGCAAATCCACTATTCACTATGGGACACATTTTTTGCCAGAAACAGGAAGTAAACAATGATTTCTGGAAAAATGTTGTAAATCGTGGCCATGTGATCACAAGATGCTGCAAATGGCAAGTGTGGGGTGTTGCCAAGCACCCAAAATATGGTCAATTGACTGCAGGGTCCCTAGACATTAGAACATTTTATTTATTTTACTTATTTATTTATTTAGTTTCTAGTTTTATAACCTTTTGGGGGGTCCATCGTAATTTTGAAAGGTTGCTAGGCAATCAAATTGAGGAGTACCAGGAATACAAAGCAGAGAAAATAAAATGAAAAATAAAAAAATAAAAGTAGATTGGGAAATTATTATTATTGCCCTACTAAAAACCCACTGAAATATTTCATATGTAATTATTTCACAAAACTGTCTTCTGCGTGCTATTCATATTCTACCAAACTCAAGATTTTCAGTTTAGACAGAAGCACTCCAAAACACTTTTTTTCTCAAAACTGGAAGGAATTGTTAGTAGATATTTGGCATCCTTTAAATTAAAAACATGTTCTTTTTTCATATGCTCCTCAAAACAGTTTTAAATCAGATTATTTTTTAATTATTTCCTCTGTTTTGGTGGATCAAGTTATGGGTTCTTCTATAGGCTCTATTGCAATTCCAAATTGTGATTTAACTTAGGAAATTAATAATTATAAATGAGTTAATTCCAGGTGGCTCTTGAACTATTTCTCTGTGTAAAGATACTCTTCTTGTGGAATATATTAAGAAGGAAAATTGTCTTTTTAAAATTAATCAGGATTCAATTAACACTCTAAAATGATAGAATGCATTTAAGGCATTTATTACAGAATCTATTGGTGCGTTGGCTGCAGCAACAGAGAGAAACTGTCATTTTATACAGTTGGAACAGATGTTTCTGGATTCACTTTTGTTATAAGCTAGTAAATCCCACAGATGAATCATATCAAGTTATTTACAGCAACAAAGTTTACGTTCAAAACAATTGAAAACAACGTTCTGAATATTCTTTGATCTGTACTGATGACCAGAATTCATTTTATGAACAAATAATCAATCATCACCATATGCTACGCACTTTTGCCAACAATGGACATGCTTCTAAAAGCAATCACAAAAGAATGCCACACTTTGTAGTTTTAGATTCAAATACATACATTAATTCAATTTTTTTTTAAAGACTAACATAAAATTGTAACCAGAAATATTCTTTTTGGGACTGATGGCCAAACAGTTGGGGAGAAACTCATGGAATTGTGTTATTATTTATTGTAATAACAGCAAGACTTTTATGTGCACAACAATGGAAAGATTTGGCTATATTTCAAATGGAAGTTTGGTGAAGTTGATGGAGTTCGGTGAGACGGCATGATAGCTTTAATTAGAGAAAAGTCATTAACTTTAATGCTGATTGAAAGCCTCTTCTGAACTCTTTCCATAAAATGAGAAAGATGAAAATATGACATTTGGATTTGTTGATTAGAAAAATAGAAAAACGGAAAGTCATGTTGTAAACTTGAGAGTAAGAGCTTAATAGAAATTTATACTTATTTCTGTTGTGCATGTATTTCTCAACTTACAACTGGTCACTTAGCAACTATTCAATGTTACAATGGACCTCAAAAGAAGGTCTTACAACACGGATTCAAAGTTACAATACCTGCCCCCCCCTCCAGTCACATGACTGTGCTTTGGGTGCTTTGGGTGCAATCAGCCCCATTTACGGCTCCATTTTGTTTTTGTGGGTTTTTTTTGCCAGAACTTGTTTACATTTGGTTTCTGCAACAAAAAAAAATGCCATACAGAAAAATGGGTTTACTCAGCAACTGCTATATTTGCTTAAGGATTGCTACAATTGCTTAATGACAAAAAATCCGATACAGTCATATGGCGACTCATTTAAGACCATCATGACATGTCCAAAATTGAGGGCTCAATTATAGTCAAAAGATGAAGACTTCCTGTTAAAAAAAAAGCCAAGTCTTTGTATTTCCTTTTCTTTCTTCTACACTTTTCATTTTGTTTTCTCTTTCATTCTTTACTTTTCTCTCTCTCTCCTATGTCAATTATTAGTTGTTAGTTTTTATTTATTTTAAAATTTAATAAAGTTATTAAAAAGACAGAATTTCACACTTTGTCTCTACAATCAGGTGCTGAGAGTCCTTTGCTCTTCTTCGCATCATAGAAATATCCTTAAGTATATTCCTTCAATTTTGGAAAAACATGGAATGGCAACAAAACTGGGCAAATATGGGTAGGATGGTGATATCCAACTCCTCAAGGTTAGATGGACATCCTCTTGGATGTCTCAGGAGATGTGAGGCCTAGCTTTGTCATGTAGTAGCAGCAATTCCTTCTTGTGCTTCCAAACTCCATTTAATAGTTGCTTCAAAATTTTGAGTGTTGCACGTTATGCTCTAAGTTGACAGGGGTGCCAACCTGAAGCAAATTCATAAGAAAAACACCATCTGTATCTCCCCAAACTGTCATCATGAATTTTCTTGCCAAAGCCTGTTTTTGTTATTCTTTTTTTCCCCACAGGTAAAGCTGTGTGGATATCCTTTGAACTGCCATAAATTTCTAGGTCATAATAATAAGCCGATGTTTTGACAGCTGTCATGATGTGTGAAGAAATTCCTCACCTTCACTTTTGTAGCATGACATCAACTGCTGCCAAATTTTAACTCCTGAAGCTGTCATCCATGCCATCAGCATGTAAGCAACCTATCTAACTAACACACACCTTCAGATATGGAAGAATATCAATAATGCAACCCTTCTATGTCTACAAAATGCCAAGCATAGCAACAATTTCTTGTTGGGTGATCCTCCAGTTGTCTCAATCAGTTCATCAGCTATTCTTTGCAAAAGCTGTCAGCTGCTGTCAAAGGTCATCCAGTCAGATTTTTCTAGTTCACCTGTCAAGCGCAGGAAATCAGGAGTCCAGGCAGTTCAAATGAATATAGATTTATTGTAAGCGTAAGCTCTCCACAAGAATCTAAACTACTATCAAAACAAGTTGGCGGTAGATAAGAGTCAACAGAATTCAAGGTGGGCTGGGTTTAGATATCTTGTGGGCATGAAGGGACTCATGACTGATGATGCATTTGACCCCTCCCTTGGGCTCAGACTGGTTATCTCCTACATCAGCATTTTACACTTTTGGACACAGTGATGCACCTTACTCATGTCAACATCATCATCATAAACAATCTGCATTCAGCAGGGTTTCAACAGAAAATCAGCAATCGAACCTCTAAACATGGTGCAGTTGCTTAAATTGGACTTATAAATATTACTGCAGGCTTCCATTGCACACACTATAGCAACACAAATGTTTCTACTAGCAACTTCCCACCCACTGGAGTGAGAGAACAAGTGCTAAGAACATGTCAAAATTTCTTGCGCATCAGTATTGCCATCAGTTGGCAACTTATAACTTTGGAGGCATTACTTTTCTTTCAACCCTCATATTCAGGGTTTTTTCCTTCACAATTTCATGTACACCCATTTGCATGTCACTATTTTAACAAATCAAAATGTTGGGGGAAAATATTCAGGAATGTCTTTAAACCAGCTTTCTCTCAACAGGTTTTTGGACCCTAGTTTGATCCAAGCCACGGTTATTATTGTTTGCTATTATACATATTATTATTTAATGGATTATTTTAATCATCTGCCTTGGTTTGTTCATATACACTGCCCAGAGCTGGTCAGATGACATGTATAACTGTTGTTAAATGAACAAATGAACAAAAACAAACACACAAAGGAAATTCCCAGGCCTTGCTTAGAAAAGATTTTTTTTAAAAAAAAATCCAAACACATCTCAGGAAAAAAAACTACTTTACTTCTCCTTCTGTCCTGGTCCATCATTTCCTCTCATCCTCCCACTCTTAAACTTTGTTTTGGTTCGTGCAATCTCAGTTTTACAGCCAATCATAATCTATTCAGTCAATCTTTGTTAAGCAAGCAATCCATGAACCAAGTCTATTTCCTAGATGTCAAGAAAGGTTAGTATAACATTGGGGAGATTCAACTGCATTAGCAAACTGATGTTTCTATGCTAGTATTCATGTCTAGCTGTAGATAATGAAAGCTATAAACTGAGGGAAAAAAGATCTGTGGCTCAATAGCCCTTGATATATCACAAGTCGAGGGCTGCCTATATTCTCCCATGATTGGCATGTCAACCTAGTCTTCTCCATGTCTGTTGGCCATATTAGGAAGGCCTAAGTTCTCCATCTCTGTTGAAAGCCAACAGACATGGAGAAGACTAGGCTGACATGCCAATCATGGGAGAATATAGGCAGCCCTCGACTTGTGACCCTAACTGAGGCAAAAAGTTGTAAAGTGGGTCATCAAATGATGATATCATGACCTTTTCTGCATCAATTAAGCAAATGCCGTGGTGGTAAAGCAAACGCAATCATTAAGCAAACACTGTGGTTGTTAAACGAACCCCTTGTTCACTCAGGGGCAGGTTTTGCAGGAAACAGGAAGTAAATACCAGTTTCTGGAAAAAAATGTCACAAATTGCTGGTCACGTGACTGCTACATGCTGCAAATGTCTGCAAACATAGTCTGGTTATCTAGGGTCCAAAATATAATCATGTGACTATTGGGGGGGATGGACATTGGAATTTCAAAACCAAATCATAAATCTTTTTTCAGGATCCTTTGTACTTTAAACAGTTACTAAGAGATCGGTCATACCTGTACTACAATTGCACTGAAAAGACCTTCTGTGTCCTTGTATCCTGCAGAGGCTTTGAGTCTCTACACAAATTATACAAGCAGCAGAGACTGGCGAATCCTGGACCTTTAATTACAAAGAGCCTCAGCTTTCTTTCTCCTAACCTTTTGTTTTGCTGGTTCCAGCATTAGCTAAGGAGCACGAATAGCAATGCCTTGCTGTCGTTTGGCCCCAAGATAAAAAGCACAATATAAACAATATCTGAGCACACTCAACATCTATCAAATGCAGTGGAATTGTCAAGTCTTTGAATAATGATAAAACAAAGACATCAGTTTTATAGCCTTACAACATTTAACATCCTGACCAAAGGCATAAAACAAACCAAAAGAAAGATATCTCACTGCTCATAGATTTATTGTGATCTGAGATCTGAGTGATCTATTATGCAATCCATTGGATATGTTACAACACCAATAACCATTCTTTGCTTTAAAATAAAGAAGGAATCTAAGAAGAAGAGAGCCTAAAGTTTGCAAGAGGAATATCCTGTTCTTTTATGTGGTTGTGTGTTTATGGGGTAACTATTCAAACACAATCCAATAAAAAATTAGGAAATGCTGAAATGGATCCTTCTCTCGGGAATAAAGGATGCATAACCACAAAATTGCACAAAAAAACCCATATGCCTATCATCATGTTTAAGGCAACTTGTTTATGTGTATCACCCTAAAGAATCACCCAGTTTAAACCTTTAAAGGCCTTCTAAAAAAGCAAGTCATCCAGTACAATAAAAGTACAAAAAAAAATGGGTCTGGTTTTAATTGTACTTCACCAAAGCAATCTAGTTCCATAAATAGGAACACTTATCGCGCTCACTGTTTAATGGGAGGAAAATTTCTTAAAGCTAGCTATGAGACATTTCGTACTCTGGAGAGATGCCCTTAAAATATATTAACAGTGTTCTGCATATATACAAATACAACCTCGCATAACAAGGAAGACAAAAGCAAGGTATTATATTTATTAAATGGAGAGAAAGAGATGAAGACTTGCAAGATTCCATTATCATAGCCAGTCTGAATAATAGTAGCTATAACAGACTTTGAGGATAACTTTAAGAGAACAGGAAGAAATGCTGCAGCCTGCACAAAAGTCTGATAAGAGAAACATGAATCGAAAGCAAGAATGGGAGTACAGAAAGCATCACAGCATTGATACCCCTAGTTCTCTGGAAGCTTTTAAAGGCAGGGCATCTCACTGAAGTCTGAAAGATTGCAAGATTATGATACTGTGATGGTTATTAATATTCTCTGGTCTGCACTGCTTTGAATGGCTGATGGTAGGTTTAGCCTTCCTGTGGAATTGTTTTCTTGGTCTGGTCTATCTAATGGGGCCGACATCCATCTTGCAAGTCTGATTGTGCTGTACCTCTTTCCTTTCTTATACTTCAGGGAATTAGGGAGATAGCAATAGCAATAACCTTTAGGCTTACATACCGCCCTGCAGTGCTCTATAGCAGGGGTCTCCAACCTTGGCAACTTTAAGACTTGTGGACTTCAACTCCCAGAGTTCCTCAGCTGGCTGAGGAATTCTGGGAGTTGAAGTCTACAAGTATTAAAGTTGCCAAGGTTGGGGACCACTGCTTTATAGCACTCTCTGGATGGTTTATAAGGTAGAAGCATTATTTGCATATTGCCCTTAATGATCTGAGTCGTCATTTTACTGACCTCAGAAGGATGAACGTCTGAGTCAACCTTGAGCCCCATCAGGATCCACTCCAGGCTGTGGGCAGAGTTTGCCTGCAATACTGCGTTCTAACCACTGCATCATCAGGGCTTCTACATGAGATGTCTGTCTCAACTGCTTACAAACATAACCTGTTCGTTGTGGATTCCAGACCTGCTTTACCCTGGCACGTCTTTGTCATGGTCATCTTCATTATTTTCTACACCACCCCATAAAAATCTGATCCATGCTGACATCCTCTATGCCGGGGGTCCCCAATCCCCAGGCCACAACCTGTTCGGACCCGGGCCATGCAAGTTGAGGATAGCAGGCGCGTGTGCTCATAGTTCCATTTGCACACGCAGCAGGCATTGCGGTGGCACACAAAGCTCCATTTCCTCTGCGAACTGGCAGGGGGGAGAGAATCATCCCACCTCCCTCGCCAGTTCATCAAGCCAGAAAGATTGGGGACCACTGCCCTACACTCCTGCCTTATCGCTCCCCATTCCTGAAGTATAAACACTCTGACTCATGCTCTCCTTCTCCTTCTCCTACCCCTATACATCTCTTTACCATTCTGCATACATTTATATTCTAAACAATTGTGTGATTCTGGTACCTAAGTACAGCCCATGGAGCTTTTCTCAAGACAGAATAGCCATTGCTCTGTTGTTCTTCAGGTGAGGCAGGGTGGCAGGAGTTCCATGTCCCCTTGTGAGCCACACGGTGCTTCCCGTTTTCCCGGCTGGATGGTGGAAAATGTAAAGGGGTTTGTAGAGAAGCTGCTGGCTGCCCAGCCATCTTCACATGTAGTCCTCCATTTTTTCTAATAAACAAAGGAATCAAAAGCATTAGTAAGACAGAATTCTGCCTCTGTCTTGTTCTCAAGGAGAAAAAGCTAGCATAGTACCCATGTGAGAGGTAACACAAATTGATCCAAAGACTAATTCTCAACCTAGGTGGCTGCCCAGGACCGGACATTAAGAAGCAAATTAAGACTATTTAAAGATGTACCCTCTCAATGTTATTTATTTGTTGGTTTCATTGCATGGGCTTTGGCAGATTATTTAAACAGAAATGACTCACACAAAAATAATAAAAAACAAAGTAGAAGATAAACAATGACTAATAAAATAGAAGCAAAATGTTATTTTTAAAAATCCTTTTTCGTTACACATTTTCCCCTTCCATTTACTTCCCCAAACACTAACTTTATTTAAGTATTTGGTTGAAATTATTATTAAACAAAAAACAAGCAAACACATAGAAAAATGAAATTTTCTAAAAAAAAGAAAAGAAAAGAAAGAATCAAGGGAACTTCTACAATGGTTAAGTCTTGCCTTACTATATTTCTAATCTTTTTTTAGGGTATCAACAGTCATGCAAGTAAAAGTGACTCAACAGATATTGTACACCTGAATTTTCAAAGAGCCTTTGACAAAACCCTTTATCAAAAGCTACTGAGAAAACCCAGCTACCAAGGAGACAGAGAATGGGAAGAAAAGAGCGTATCTCACACCAAGATGCACAAAATGAGACCCCTAAGGACTGGTATTGGAGCTGGTGCCTTTGACTTGGATATCAGCATCCTGGAGTTTGTGATTCAAGGTAGTACAATTTTAAAAAATGGGATTGTGAAGAGTTGCGGAAGGATCTCTCCAAAACTGGAGAGATTGCATTCAAAAAGGCAAAGGTGGTTCAAGGTACGCAAATATAAAAGGATGAATGTTGACCACAAAAAAAGCATATTTCACAGATATATTAATGAAATTCATCAGGAAAGGGATTTTGGCAGCACAATAGGCAGTTTGATAAAAATGTCAACCCACTTTGTAACAGATTTTTTAAAAAACCAGAATCTATCCTTGGAACTTTAGGAAAGGAACTGAAAAGATAACTTATCTGAAGGTACCGAAATAGCAGTTACAGAGGCCCCTGGACGAAATGAATTATCTGCATCCTTTTCAGTTGGATTCAGGCCTAGGCATGGGGTTGAGACTGTTTCAGTACCACTGTGCAAGATCACCCCCCCCCCACTCCCATGTTATATACGCCTCTTCGCACCCCCCTTTTGCTCTTTTTTTTTATTTTTTCTTCTCTCCCACTGGAAGGACCGGAGCGGAGCGCCTCCCGCTCCCAGGCCCCGGCCCCCGGCCTGCCCCCCAGCCCGGCTGGGAGGAAACAAAAAAAAAAGCGCGGGCCCGGCCCTGTTTTCCTTCTTCGAGCAACGCCGCCACCACAGCCCCAGCGGACCTCAGCCCGGCGGCGGCCTCGTTCCTTGGGGCGGGAGGCGGCGTCTCTCCGTGTTCACAGAAGGCCGGAGGGCCCCATTCCGGGCGCAGAGCACCCCCAGGGCACTTTAGATAGTATCTTCCTGAATATATGGGGATTTCGAATTGGGAGCATTGTACCTGCAGTGGTTTCTCCTCCTCCCTTGGTGATGATTCAAGCTAGGAGAAGACGCTGAGCTCTCAAGCATTTTGATGGAAGGTGTCTCAGGATTTGGTCCTGTGTGTCCTCTGTGTAACTGCCAGAACCCTGACACTTACTGTTTAATATCTATAACAAGCTGCTCCATCACTATGGAGTAAGGAATCATCAGTATACTGATTATTTTTAGCTAAATCTCAAGATGAGCATGAAATATAGTCAAAGCCCCACCCCAGAGCCTGGATGATTTTAGAGTCTGGATGGAGCTAAACAGATTTAAAATTAATCTCATCGAGGCAGAATGGTTGTGGACTCAAATCCTTCTAACTCTTAAGAGTAAATCCCACTTGGACTAGCTGGAATTGGGCTCCTCTGCAAAGAAAACCACCATCTAGATTCATGGCTCCTGCTGGAATAGCAAATGGAAATTCTGGTCAGATTAGTCTTTACACAGTTCTGACCAGGTGTTACTGATGGTCATTCATAATTTTGTCACATCTTGTCAAGGTGACTATTCATTCCACATGATGGTGCTCTTCAGCTGGTTCAAAACTCTTACTGTGGGGGCTGCATGGATTGTTGGTAGGCTTCCAAGCACAATTCATAGTGCTGGTTATCAATTCTTAAGCCCTATGTGATTTTGGTTGATCATCTAGTCCAGGTGGCACCTGCAACTCCAAGGGAAATTGACGAGAACTTGATTGCAACTATAGTTTGTGTATCATCATCTTCATTTAATAACCCCATAATCCAGGGGTGGGATTCCAATTTTTTAACAACTGGTTCTGTGGGCGTGGCTTAGTTGGTGGGCGTGGCTTGGTGGTCATGTGACTGGATGGACATGGCTTGGTGGTCATTTTATTGGCTGGGCGTGGCCAACTCAATATCACTCACATCGAGGCACGCATCTCCTCGCCTGGCCTCTCATGACTGTGGGGATGCTGCAACAGTCGTAAGTGTGAAAAATGGTCACTTTTTTCAGTGCCATTGTAACTTTGAATGGTCACTCCACACAAGCAAAGTACCAGCAAAGGAGGGGGAAAAACTCCAGAGAAGTTCCTGAAACAGGAAGTCTAGTCCTGCCAAGAACGTAATAAGGGTTAACGGAGAGGCAGTTTCTGTAAGCAACACCAGAATGTTTCCTTCCTGCCTTCCTTACAGGATTAGGCCACTAATTTCTTCTAACAACCGGTTCTCCAAACTGCTTAGAATGTTAACAACCGATTCTAACGAATAGGTGCGAACTGGTGGAATCCCACCCCTGCCATAATCCCTTGTGGGGTGGGGTCTGGCAACTGAATGAGCTGAGTGTTTACTGGCCAGATGCCCTTCCTGTCACCAATACAGAGTTATATTCGGCAGATATATTCTAAATGCTGGGTCTTAGGAAGCAACAGCTGAAAGGAACTATTATTCTCCGCTGTAGCTTATAAGCTTCCCAAATGTTTTTGGTTGGCTATTGTGTAACATAGAACACGGGCTGTGGATGTCGGTCCTGATCAAGAAGATGTCTTCTTTTGTTCATATTTTGTTGCTCCTCTTCTTTTGTTCTTATTTCATTGATCCTCCCTGATGACAACTGCAGTTTCTGACAGTACTGCATTATTAGTCTAAACTGTTAGAACTATAGTATTGGTGTTGTTTGTTTGTTTAAAAATGGTGAGAAAACAGTACCCAAAAATAAAAAGGACTTATGCAGACATAATGAATTAAACTGCATAAATTACAACTCTTGTACTTGAAAACAATTTATTACAGGTACAAAGATACAACTTGTCAGGACCTCACAAGCCTATTTCTAGAAGTTCTATTGTCCAGATATTGGGCACCATATGTTCCTGAAGCAATCAAGCATAATCAGTAGTATCTAATTATTATTATCTAGGGCTTTGCTAAATTATTAGCAGGTGATGGCATGTGACTAACCTTATCAGGGGTTGGAAGTTAAGCAGGGTCAGTCTTAGATATAATCCGAATGGAGCATCACTTTATAATCCTTCAGCTAGACCCAACTTGAAAGAACATATTGTTGCTATGACGACTTCATGGACATGAAATCACTAGACACATTTATCTTTACCTACCCAATGCAAATTCATTAGTATTATTATATTCTCATTGTACTAATTATAGATTATTTTATTTTTATCACACCAATTTTCTAATTGCTCAGGACGACTTTAAAGGTTCTCCGATCTTATTCCCATCCATAGTTTAACTCCTGAGAGACAGTTTTGTGCACTGCTTATGGCATCGGGTTAGATATTCAGAGATGGCAAGTTCTAATCCTGCCTTGGACACAAAGCCAGTTGGGTAATCTGGGGCCAGTCACCTAGGAAGGTGGAAAGGGCAAACTGACTTCCAAAAAATCTTGCCAACAAAACTGCAGGGTCTTGTCCAGGTAGTCATCAGGAGTCAACACTGACTCAAACGTATTAAAAAACAAATATTTAACTTCTATTTCCTTTCACTGATGCCCCCAAAAGTGAGGTTTTCACTTTTCAGTCTTCATATGAATTGCTCCCCAAAGGGATAAATGTGAAAATGAAAATGAGTAATTTCTGCAAGTTTATGATTTTGTGAACTATGTGTAATTCTCCAGAGGTCAACCATAATTAAATGTATAACACTTGTTCTAAAATTGATAGCCTTTGATTTAGGCTGCTATGGGTCTCTCAAAGTTACAGCTCAAATCCAAAAATACTGAACTTAATGTTGGATATCAAGACCTCTTCTAGGGAAAAATATTTACTGAAACATATTATTTTAGATAGATGGTAATAAGATTATCTTATACCTTAAAGGTAGGGATTAGATATAAGCTTTTTTCAACAATTGTGTAATTATAAGACATATGTAATACATTATATTATTTCAATATAGTGATAGTTATACAATATTGACTAGAGATTATTAATACTCTAATGTACTCTAATGTTCTAATACTCTAAAGTTCAGCTGAGACTTCTGAAGATAGAAAAAAGAAAAGGTATATCAATTTAACTATAATTTGAAAAGTTAATGTCAATAAATGTACAATTGAATACATTTTTATGTTCAAAGCTGAATATAACATTAATAAATAGTAAACTACTGTTGTTACCTATTGTTACCTATTATTATTTGTGCATGCTAAGAAAAATAGAAAAGCAACAAAGCAAAGTTGGCAACAACAAGTAAAAGAGAAAGAAAACAGGGGGAAAAGCTTTTCTAGCTTCCCTCTTCTTGTGCTAATTTGTGATGCCTTTTATACATTCAGAATCTTTCAGAAGCCAAACTGTAAATGTTTATATTTGCCACACTGTGTTGTATTGTATGTATATTGTACGTATGGAAGTGTTTAGCTTTTGTTCAACAAGTATCTGTTCACTGTTGCACAAAAGAATGAGGCTTCTTTTATGTCCAACACTATCAAGATGCCTAAGAGAGCCAGTTTGTTGTAGTAGTTAAAGTATTTTGCTTGTTTGTTGGTCATTCAATTTGTAAAGGTAAAGGTAATGGTTTTGCTGTCCAGTCATGTGAAACTCTAGGGCATGGTGCTCATCTCCATTTCTTGGCCAAGGGAGCTAGCATTGTCTGAAGACAATTTCCGGGATGATATGGCCAGCATGACTAGGCACCAAAAGCGCATAGAACGCTGTTACCTTTCCACCCAAGTGGTACCTATTAATCTACTCGCATCTGCATGCTTTTGAACTAGGTGGGCAAGAGCTGGGGCAAGGACAGGAGCTCACCCCATTGCACGGACCTTGGGTGTCAAACTCAGGCTGTCAGCTGTCCAGCTAACAAGCTCAGTGTCTTTAACCGCTGAGCCGCCATACTCCATTCAACTTGTACAGCTGCCCAATTCACAAGGCAAATCAGGGAGCGAAGACAAAACAACCCAGCAACTGAGGACACAAATCAATATGCTGCAATGCCTCTTAGAGACAGGATCACTCCAAACACTGGCCTTATTTTTGAATGCTGAACTAGGTTCAGGTCCACCTGGAGCCATGACAAATCACTGTGTGACCTCGGGCCACTCACACTCTCTCAGCCCAGCCTTCTGCAAAGGATTGTTGTGGAGATAAAAGGAAGGGGGAACCCATGTGAATTAATGTAAGCCAAGGGTGTCAAACTCAAGGCCCGCGGGCCAGATCCGGCCCACGGGGTGTATAGATATGGTCTGTGGGGATGCCCTGGAAACAGCAAAGGACCGGCCCGCGATGCCTCTGCCAGCAAAAACAGAGCTTGGGAGGACCATGTGCGGCCCACCCAAGCTCCATTTTCAGCTGCGACGGCCTCCTGCAACCCTCTGCCAACTAAAACGGAGCTCTGTTTTCGCTGGCAGAACACTCGGGCTACCATAGGTGCCCCCAACACCAGTGACGTCAAGCTGCCCATGCCCACCCTGGCCCTCCTGAGGTCAAACACAACCCTGATGTGGCCCTCAATGAAATCGAGTTTGACATCTTTGCCTTAAACTCTTGGAGAAAAAGGTGATATAAATCTAACAAATAAATAAAACTGAGTTGGAAGGTTCTTTGGTCTGGTGCCTTAGAGAAGGATAGTCCTATTTTTATGGATCATTATATAGTGTGTGACCACACACATCCTGTAAATAAGTAAAACACATAACATACACGTGTTATGGGCATGCATGCTACTGGACAGTTTTGGGAATAGGCTCATCTGTCTCCGCAAGAAAAAAATGCCAGAATAGTAAGTTACACATTCTACTCACAATCTGGATCCATTTTGTGAAAGCAGGAAGCCGTCGTACACTAGGCAGACGCCAAATACGGTGATCCCCGTTTCTTTTACCAGCATTGCACAAGTCCCAAGAAATAAACTAAGCAGCAAAAAGGACGGAGAGGCAGTGGGAGGGAAATGTTCCCCAACATAAAGCTGATCCACACTCCTGCAAGGCAGAAGGAAAAGCCAACTGTGAAATGAAAACTGTATAATAGCAATAGCACTAATACACCGCTTCACAGTGCTTTACAGCCCTCTCTAAGCAGTTTACAGAGTCAGCCTATTGCCCCCAACAATCTAGGTCCTCATTTTTCTGACCTCGGAAAGATGGAAGGCTGAGTCAACCTTTTCCCCATCAGGATTGAACTCCAGGCTGCAGGCAGAGTTTGCCTGCAATACTGCATTCTAATCTCTGCAACCATCACAGGTCCTAAACCCAGTAACCCCTAAGACAGGTTTAATCTAAACTAAAGAAATGGAAATAAACATTTTGAACCCAGAAACCAACTCCTTGTCTATTAGAATTTGTATCATTGCCCAGAGTTGTCTAGCAAAAAGGTGGTTTTACAAATTGAATAAATAAATCAGTGGCTGGGTTAGATATGTAACACAAAGGAGGAATTATGTTTCCTCTCTATTGCCGTGTTATTATCCTATAATCCCTTCATATTAAAATTGGACTTTTCTTCTTTTTTTCCTTTCTATAATTTTTATTCAAAGATTATCAAGATGTGGAGAAAGGAGGAGAACTCTGAGTGACTAGGGGTAGACTTTAAAGTTTTTGGGATGGTCAAAAATTATAATCATGGGCAATTATGATGCAAATTTGGCTGTATCATGTATCTTCAATGAGGTTGCTCATTATTTTGGAGGGACATTAAAAGTTTGTTAAATCCAAAGGCAGAATAAAACAGGGACTATATGACTTGATTTTTTTTTCCCTGGGATGAACAGTGGGAAAATCCTGATGTTTACTTTCACACAATGGAGAATGAACAAATAAGCCACTATGAACTACCTGTGCCAAGTTAGGTAAGAAGCAGAGAACTGCAAGAGAGAGATGGAAAAACAGCAGGAAACAAGAGTTGGCTTCAGAGCTAGAGGATTTTATGATGATAGATAAGGAGCAGGATCAAAAAGTAATATATGGGAAGTGGAGAATATGATAAAGAGAAGCCACTTCACTTTGGATCTCCTCTACCTTCCAGGAGTAGCTGTGGAGAATTGGGAACCAAAAGGGTCAGATGATGGGAGTGGTTTAAGCCCCAGCCCCTTTTTACATGCATTGCATCCACAACAAATGTAAAGGAGGGGTGAGGCTTTCAAAAATGGCCAGAGCAGCCCCCTTGTTGAATTTCTTGACTCCACCACAGATGTTCCTGCTCCTTTCTCCTATATTCAAGATGGATAGGGCTTGTAGCAGTGCAGGGTTTCCTTTTCTCCCCTAAAGCAAGAAGGCTGGTAAATGCACAGATGAAAAAAAAAATGCTAGCATACACATAGAAGCATTCGCTAAAATAGACTTCAGAAACAACGGACCCATCTATGATTATGAGGCTGACCTCCAAATGCAAATTTGGTCCATTGTAGCCAAAGTTTTTCAAACCGGGGTCTATCAATTCAAAGTTTCGATGTAATATAATTCAGTTTTCCTTAATTCCCCAGTCATTCAAAGAAAGAAGGGGGGAAAGGGGAGACTATGAAGGAAGGAGTTGGCATTGTCCACATAAAATAAATCCAGAAGGTTCACAAGTCTTATTTAAAAATGGCAAGCATTCTAAGATAAAAGACAGATACCTATTATAGGAGAGAAAAGCCAAAAGAAATAATAGACAGGCAAGAACATCTGCTCTGCCGACTATACCCGTTACCTAAAAAAAATAGAAAGACAAAATAAGTTAGCAATTACAAACAAACAGCAAGACTAAATGTTAAAGCTCCTGCAAATAATGTATATATACATAGCACTTAGACTTATATACCGTTTTACAGTGCTTTACAGCCCTCTCTAAGTGGTTTATAGAGTCAGCATATTGATGGAAGGCTGAGTCAACCTTGAGCCTGGTGAGATTTGATCTGCCAAACTGCTGGCAGCCGGCAGTCAGCAAAAGTAGCCTGCAGTACTGCATTCTAACCATGACTATTGAGATAGTTTTCAACTTATGACCGTTCATTTAGCAATTGTTCAAAGTAACAACAGCAATGAAAAAAGTGACTTACAGCCAGTCCTCAAACTTATGAATATTGCAGTGGCACCTCAGTCATGTGATCGCAATCCAGGTATTTGGCTTGCAGCTTGGACTTACAAGTGTCCTGCAGTCACGTGGTCGCATTTGCAATCTTCCCAGCCACAAGCAAAGTCAATGGGGAAGCCAGCAGGGAAGACTGCAAGCCACAGTCATGTGATATCTTGCCTAATGACCTAGAGTCATTCCCTTAATGTCCCCATCAAAAAAGGCTGTAAAATTGGATGCAGTCCTCTTCTGCCTCGCTTAATGACTATACTACTTTACACACAAATTTTCTGTCCTTATTGTGGCATAGGAGCTGCATTGGTTGCCGATTTGCTTCCTGGTGCAATTCAAGGTGCCAGCTGTCACCTTTAAAGCCCTTCATGGCTTGGATCCAGTTTATCTAAGGGAACGTCTCTTGCCAGTCACATCTACCCGACCCATTAGAGCGAGGAGGAGGAATGTTGTGGGTCCCACCCCTGAGGGAGATACTGTTAGGAATGTGAGTCACCTAACAGTTATTTGGGTTGGAAATATATAAACCAGGATAGACATTTTAATACTATGTCTTTAAGAGAATACTAAATCTGTAATTAGGTGTGGTTCCGCAAATGGCCATAAGATGGAGCCAGAAACCTGGGTTGTTTCGTGTCAGTGAAGTCTCAGGGAGTCTGTGTTTCTTCTGTTGGAGAGTTGCCGTTCCTCCATTTTTCCCTATTGACTGTTACTGATCGTTGATGTAAGTCTGTTACTGAACTGTTTTTTGATACTGGACTTTGATATTTGGATTATCCCTGAACTAAAAACTGACTGCTTTACCTGTGAATGACTTGGACTGCTTATCCTGGACTGTGCTTAAACGTTTAGTGGAAGTAAAAACCTAAATTTACTGTACAGTGTACCTGTGTGCTGTGTGTGTATTATTCAACATTACTCTCGCTACGTCTCCCTGTATGCGCTCATTCTCCTAACAGGGAATTACCTCAACACTTACACCTGATGGGACCCAGAAGAAGGGCCTTCTCTGTGGTGGCTCCGTCTCTCTGGAATATCATTGCCCCAGAGATTAGAATGGCCCCCACTCTTTCGGAAGGCACTGAAGACCTGGTTTTGCCAGAGGGCCTGGGGAACCCAGAGAGGGATGGAGCCCATCAAATGGCTAAGTGTGATATGCTGTCGTCGGTGCGGGAGGTCGGAGTTGGTGGTGTTTTTCCCCCCCAAAATTTTATTCTATTGTACTTTACAAATTTATTTGATTCTTTTTGTTAGTTTTTATTATTTTTATTTTTTGTTTTAAATATGGTTTTGCATTGTGTAAGCTGCCTCGAGTCGCCATGGGTGAATAGGCAGCAATATAAATAAATAAATCAAAGACCACCTGTAGCACAAATACTGCTTAAGACACAGGTCTCAAACTTGCGGCGTCACGTGATGTATCACAATGTGTTTTTTCCCTTCATGGAGCTGGGGTGGGTGTGGCCTGCATATGATGTATCCAGCCTGCGGGCCGCCAGTTTGACATCCCTGGCCTAAGATATTTAGTGAAGTTACTGTTTGGTCATAGTGATAAAAATCTATAGAATGCTTTATGCTGAAACTATTCCAAAAGAAGAAGGGGTGAGGTTGTTTAGGTAACTTTCTAGAGAAGGCTTTCATAAATGTATACCTCAATCAGCTTTATTCTATGCCTTGTGGTTTTCGGTACAGATAATACTCGACTTATGACCACAATTGACCCCAAGATTTTATGTATGAACAGTTAAGTGAGCTTTGCCCCATTTAGCGACCTTAACACAGTTGTTAAATGAATCACTGCAATTGTTCAGTTAGCAACCTGGTTGTTAAGTGAATCTGGCTTCCCCATTGACTTTGCTTGTCAGAAGATCATAAAAGGGGATCGCATAACCTTGAGGCACTGCAATCATCATAAGTGTGTCAGTTGCCAAGCATCTGAATTTCGATCACATGACCATGGGGATGCTGCAACGATGTGAAAAACAGTCATAAGTCACTTTTTACAGTGCTGTAGTAACTTTGAACAGCTACTAGACAAACTGTGGTACTATCTGGACCAGGGCTCTCCCACCTTGGCAACTTTAAGACTTGTGGCTAAGGCTGGCTGAGGAATTCTGGGAGTTGAAGTCCACAACTCTTAAAGTTGCCAAGGTGGGAGACCCCTGATCTGGACTATCTGTAAACCATGATGGGAAGTCCTGAATATTTATTAATGTTCTGTCCACTCATAAAACATTTCTATGCCTGTTTTATCGTTGCCAGGAACAGAAAGTGGGGGGAAGGAAAGGAGTCTGATAGAGCAGTGCAGCAGTTTGGAATCGAAAGTGCATTCCATTCATATCTTGCAAAGATTATAACTAAGTGACTGGAGTTTCTGCGGTGCAAATCTCTAATTGGAGAACATGATTGATGACTCTTGGCTATAGACATGTTTCACTGGAGAATATGAATTATGATACACCCAGAGGGGTGGGGAAAAACCAGGGTCAAGGGTGACAGTGAATTACGTGTCTCAGAATTGGCTACACACAGGTCATACCGACATGTTAGCTCCTAATAAATCCTCTGGAGTTTCTGAAGCTTGGCTTGAAGCTCATGATTTCATTAGGGCCACTGCCGGAATCCTGACATGTTCTGCTAATGTAACATGTAAATAAATACAGACATGGTCTCATAAGTGAACCCAGTAATTCTTCTCTAAGATACACTTCCCTATAGGAGCAGTCAGATACTCTTCCTTATAGGAGCAGTCAGATACTCTTCCTTATAGGAGCAGTCAGATACTCTTCCCTATAGGAGCAGTCAGAAATACCAACTCTCTGTTTGAAGCCCCTCCTCTTTTTACACTCAATGTATAGAAAAGGGAGAGATCCTAACATACAATTGTGATGTCCATTCTGATTTTTTTCATCGCTTCTGCCGATGCTTCCTTGTGAAAGATAAAGCAATTCCCGGATCATACATAAATGTTCATGAGTACAAGAGATGCGCTGACTTGAGAATTTTGTCAGTTTCCTCCAAAGTGGTGAATTTCTTAACAATTTATTCACTATTTATTATAAATTCTCCTAAATATCTTGAACATCAAAGACTTCTTCTGAAACTTGGCTTGTGCTTAAGTTCATTTGTTTTTCCTCTGAACTCTGTTCATTTTCATTCTTTAAAAATTCAAGTTTGCTGTATTTTCCAATGAATACGTCTGCAGTCTTTCCCCAAACCTAATGATATACACACACACAAGCACCCATTTAATCCTATTTAAATAGTGGGAGAATGTAAAAACTGCTCGATTAATCCCAGGAAGTACTTAGAGAACTCAAGACTTCTTTGTAATGAAAAGTTTGATTTCACCCTCCCAATTGTACATAATTTTAGACATTCTAGGGATCCCGCATTCTCAAACCATTCCACCATTACAATTATTCCACATCTGCTACCATCCCATCCCAAAGCAAGCACCAGTAAACAGAAACATCAATTAGCCCTTTGCAGTGTTTCATTAACAGCTGTGCAGACATCCCTTCTAATTTACAGGAATATCTTCTAATTATCTTCAAAACAGTTAAAGGCAAACATTTTTTTTTTTACAAGTCAGGGCAGAAGAGAGCTAGAAAGTACCAGCAGTCAGATACAAGGAGTTTCTGCTCTCCAAAAATGCATTTTAGGTTGTGTTATTTCAGGCAGTGTAGAATCATAAGAAGAGATTGGACAGTCTGGAATGGTATAGGGTTCCCTGCCTGAGCGGGAGGTTGGACTAGAAGACCTCCAAGGTCCCTTCCAACTCTTTTGTTGTTGTCGTCGTCATCATCATTATTATCATCTGAGGAGTTTTAGCAGAATCCCAATTGAAGGAACTGTGTCTTCAAACCAAACTGGAAACAATGGTTGATTATGCTATTTAGAAATAAAAATCTGTAATGTCTACGGAGATTCTCAGTCATCCAGGTCATGATTGTCCCAAAGGTGCTTTTTCAAGAGACAACTGGAACTTTCTGGTTTTTCTTCAAAGACGTTTTGCTTCTCACCCAAGAAGCAAAGAAGAAGAAGAGCTGAAGAAGCTTCTTGGATGAGAAGTGAAATATCTTCAAAGAAAAAACAAAAAGTCCAGTTGCCTTTTGAAAAAGCACATTTGGGAAAAATTAGCAATATATTACAGGAAATGGGAAAGGAAACACTCGAAATAACCAATGAGTATTAGATTTGCTCAAGAGCAAGGAATTCTAATTCAAATTTCAGGTAGTCCTCAACTTACAACCAATTGTTTAGCAACTGTTCAAAGTTACCATGGCACTGAGAAAAGTGACTTATGACTGATCCTCACACTTAATGACCATCACAGCATCCCAGAATCATTTGATCCAATTCTGGGCCCTTGGCAACCAGCTTGTTATTACAAAGTATGCGGTATCCCAGGTCAAATGATCGCCAGATGCTACCTTTCCAGCTCGTTTCTGATAAAAGTCAATGGGAGAAGCAAGATTGGCTTAACTGTGCAATTCACTTAAAAACTGCAGTGTTTAGCTGGACAACTGTGGCAGAAAAGGTCATAAAATTGGGTGTAATTCACTTAACAACTGCCTTGCTTAGGAATGGAAATTCTGGCCCCAGTTGTGGTCGTAAGTCAAGGACTACCTGTACTGGAAGGGAGAAAAATTGAAATAGGTAGGGGAAAAGAATGGGATAGAAGAGGGATAGTGAATGGCTCTTCAGATTTTATTCAATTTCAACTACTATCAGCCTCACTTATAGCTGGGAATAGTGGGAATTGAGGACCAACAACATTTAGAAGTCCTTAGCTCTCTCATCCCAGGATTATATCAACCTAAAGCAGGTGTCCCCCAACCTTAGCAACTTTAAGACTTGTGGACTTCAATTCCCAGAATTCTTGGAATGAATGTCCACAAGTCTTAACGTTGCCATGACCTAGAAGATTGGTTTGGGGATTGGTATTTAGATTGGTATTCCTAATAGAAGCAATGCATATGCAACAGGTCCAATTGTGTCTTACCTATTGCCCCACTGGAAAAGAAGAGGAGACTCCTTGCAACTCTTCTATTTGTTTTTTAAGGAGTGAAGGAAATACTCCTTTAATTATTTTTTAAGCAAGCGAGGAATCAATACTCAGTTTGTGTTGACAAAAGAAATCATTAAGTGTATTTACGGTTTGCTAAAAATGATACCAAATTTGTGGACATCCTTGATTCAAGCTCAAGTATTTGCTTGAATCAAGGATGCCCTGCTGTCTAGCTACAAATTGAAAAAACTCTGGATTAATAAGGAGGCATTCTTCCAACAGATTCTTCGGCTCAAGTTCAACCATCATTGAAATAGATGTATGAATTCACAGCTTCTGGTCACGTCAGAAGGGCCTGACAGACAATTTTGGATTAAGTCCCAAAATGAAACTCTCTCCTAAAAACATGGCAGAATTCCCAGAAATGTATTCGGTTGTTTTGGAATTTGACTTCCCCGCTTTCTTGTCATCCTTGGATAAAAATAACAAAATCTTAGTAAGGGTTTAGTGTACTAAATAAAATCCTATGTTTTAAATCACTTTGTGTTTTAAATATCATCCCCAAAATGAATTCATTACATGGCCTTATACAAATGTTTCTCTTTTTAAATATTTTTTTAAATCTTGCCTTTATCCTTATTATAAATAACTCAATGCAGCAAACATAATCCAATACTCCTTCCTCCTCCTATTTTCCTCATAACAACAACCCTGTGAGGTGGGTTGGGCTGAGGGGCAGTGATTGGCCCAAGGTCACCCAGCTGACTTTCATGTTCCTTCAGTTTCATCCCTTCTTGTCCAATATGACAATCATAATATTAACCTATTCTACAGGATTGTTGTACATACTATATGGCTTGTTCTGAATCCTCTAGCAAAATAGGGCTGAGTTAATAGAGATTTCATTTCAGGTAAGCTTAAAAATCATTATATAAGTGCTCTGCGTGTTTATATTTTGATACAAGTTCATAGCGCCAAATCATCTTTAAAATTAAGATTTATAAATCAATCAGAGTGAGGAATGTTATGCATTGTATATAGTGTATATAGTTGTCAGTTGAAGTTCTCATTCTGGTCCTCTGTTGTAGCAGGAAAATACACACTCCTGATTGGTTGTTTGGCCGATCAGTTTCCTATAAAAAAAGCTGTGTCAGCCAGGAAGTGCAATGGCCTCACAGGCAGCATTGAATAAAGAGCTGTTAGAAATCACTTTGGCCTCGCCTTACATTCTTCGCCCAGAACTTAACTAGGAACATTTCCAACATTTTGTATGGTACCTATCATGCAGTTTATTTTCCCAAAACAAAACTAAACAATATGTGAGGCCATTTTGGGGAGGGGGGGCTTAGGATTTTCCAGATGTAAATTGTCCAAATCAAATGTGATTCATGTTGACCTGGATGAGATATACCTTCAAAATTGGCCTGTTTTATCTGAAATGTTATTATCTAGTACACCATGAGCTGTTTCTGGTTCAGATAATTTATTCCCAGAAAGTACAAAACCATCTCCTGGGAATAGTATGGTTCAGATCCAGCATTGTGTGGAAAGTTTCAGAATTTCCAAAACAGTTTATTCCCATGTTACTTAATTTTGCACATCTTCATTTAAAATATATTTAAAAAAACATAGTGTGATTTTTTTTTAAACTTCTCATTATTCTTCCATGAAACACTTAGTCTTTTTTTCTTAATCGTATTGATCGAGGCACTTAATTAAAATTACTCTCAAAGCGGAAATGCAAACTGGTATGAAAGAAGTCTCACTGCAATACATAGGATTTATTTTAAGAAAACTTGCTCTACCTTAGAATGGATCTAAAGTCTTAAGTGCTCGATCTGTCACAAACATTGAGAAGATATGAAGTTGTCTTTAATGAAACCAATATTACACCTATCTTTACAGGAGAGATTGTCAGTGTCTGGGAAGATCTAAACTTTCATGAAGCTGGATTGTATTTGTAGCTTGAAGTTATCTAGCATACTTACGGCCTCAGTGTGAATGGGATGGACAGCAAAAAATAAAGCTGTGACAAAAGCCAGACCACTATCCTTGAAAACAGTTTTGTCACAAGTATACATCAGCACAAGTGTCACAAGGCAATGCAGGACTACATTCAAGGCATGGAAGTAGAAGGGATTCATCCCAGCCAACAGGATGTTCAGCCTGTAAGAAAGCAAAGTCAGAATTGTAATGGATATTGAATGGAAATTGCAATTTTAGAGAAGACAGAATATCCATCTATACACACTCACAACCAGTTCAAATTAATCCATGCAGGGATTATGTATTCTGCTAAAACCCATGTCTGCTTGTTTGTAACCTTCACTTGGGCAAAATGGTGTAACACAGGACCACAATTTTTGAACCAATGTTCAAAACTTACAGAATGAGTCCAAAATCTGGGACCCATGATTCCCATGGGATTGAAATTTGGCAAAGTTGTGGCTGGTTCAGTACAGTCAACTGTGGTCATGGGATCATCATTTCCAGTGCCCCCTGCCAGCTTCCTACAAGGGAAGTCAATGGGGAAGCTGGCAAGAAGTTGGAAGTTGCTCCCATTCAAATTGTTCTTTGCCCATTCGTAGTTATCTGTTTCTCTGTTTTGGTAAGGAAATATTTCTAAAACAATGACTCGGTGGGTCATGGGTTTATTACAAATATTTAGAGACTGGTCACCATATGCCTACAAATATATGACGTTCCTTTGGTTCACATTGTGATCTGCCTATCCATGGGTCATCAGGCAGATAGTCAGATCTAGGTTGAAAATTGCTGGAGATTTGTAGGATCGAACTCACTTGTTTTCTACCACTAAACCATCTCATTCCTTTCTGTATCCATCCCTTCTGCCAATCCTCAGCCTGAAATAGAAAGGAGGTGGGGGAAAAAATCTTTCCTTTTCAGTTTATAAGTAGGTTTTTCTTGGCTACATGGAACTAATTTTAGCCCCACCCTGGCTAGCAGAGCAGCAAATGTTTACAAATGAGCACGATATAAATATGATTCTCTCTGGGAAGAGTCCTTTGTTTCCATGGATGAAGCTGAACGAGGCCAAAGAAGCAGAACATACAGTTCTCTCGTGAAGTGAGCCCAGCAACTCGTCTCTCTGTAGTAAGATCCAGAGGAAAGGAGGGACTCATCAGTTGAAGGAGGAGAGTATGGAACCAGAGAAAACATACAACTTTGGCTTAAAGATTTAGTGCCTTTGCCTAAATGTCTGAAGAGCAAGGTGTTTGAGGGAGATCAACCAAGTCAAGATGGAAGACATGAGTGTTGTGATCTAGGTTAAAAAGGGGGTAAGGTTTTTCTTTGTGGATTTTTGACATTTTCCTGGAGATACTCCTGCTGAAGATTAAGACAAAAAGGAGTTGGGATGGAGTAGGGGACATTCAGTTCTTCCCCAAATCTCTGCTGTGTTATTGAAATACCAACCTTGTCTGCAACTCCTTTCCCCAAATCTATCTTTAATCAATCAATCTGATGCCCTGTTATATCTTTAATGGTTACTAACCAGGCAGCACAAGTATAAGCACATGGCTGCGAAAGGAAAATGGCAAAATGCAAAAATGTCTAAAATATGATATTGGAATAAAAATATGGTAGTGACTGCAGAAATTAACAGGAGAGTATTAGTGCCTGAATTATCACAGTGATATGTAATCTGATTAAAACATTTAGTTTTATGAAATCTAATTGAAAGTACTACACTGAATGTCCTAATGAACTGTTATTTAGCAGTTTCTCATAGCAGGATTTTTTTGACTCTCCTGTGTTTGAAGATAGCTGTGCCAAAAAGACCCTAGGAAAGAGGAAGGCAGTCTGAAAAACAAAACAAGCACTAAACACCAGCACATTCTTCTGTTATCAGGGAAATGGACCAGCTAGTTCTCCTGTCCATCAAAGGTTGGACAGCAAGAGAAATAAGAACTCTCTATCTCAGCAACTCCAAGAAACTGGATTCTAAGAATGAAAGCATCTAGTTCTGGAAAGTCATAACAACTTTCAGTATCAGAACAAAAAAAAGTCATGAAGAGTTACTGAAGAAGAAAGGGAATTACAGGTCTTTCCCAGAAGATTGAAACACAATGTTTCTGAATTTCTGAACATGGTTTATTAACAAATCACAATGATTGGCTTCACATCTCACTAAGCTCAGACCAAACAAGCTGTATTATGGCTTAATGCAGTGCATTCTGACTTAGTGTTATTTCTTCATTAGTTCTGTAACCTGCCTTTTGTCCAGGGGTGCAAGTGATGTACAGTTTTCTCCAGAATCAGCCTATGATTGGTCTACAAGATCTGACTCACCCCCCAAATAGCAGGAAAGAGAGCCAGAGAAATGTAACTCTTTTCTGTCGCCAACTGGTTGTCTCATTGAAGGTAAAATCTACTCATAAGTCATCCCTATTTATGAAGCTCATGGGCTGATAATAGCTGGCTGAAAGTCATCCGAATGTTTTTCCATAACTGAAGGTGGTCTTGAACCTCATTCCCCCTGGCTTCAGACCAAATTCTTAACCACTACAGCACATTGGTTGATATGTGCTCCTACTCATTTTATAGAATTGCTCCAGGGTATCTCCAGAGGCAGAGAACTCTGCAAGTATAAATAAATGAGACATGACAAGATCAAGGATGGGAATTGCAAGATAGTTCTGGCTCACAAGGATTTAGCTTCAAGCTGTCTTTGGAACCCCATCAGTAAAAGCAAGAAAAGATAGTTTCACCGTGAACCTTCTTTAAGTTGCTGGAATGACTGTCTTAATCATCTCACTAAGCCACAGTGTGTTCTATCTGGCTTGGGTTTAATATGATTTTTAACTGAGATGCTGTAATTTAGACACTACAACTTAACATGTTATATGAAGCCAGCCAATGATTTATGTAACACAAGACCAAGAGTGGCCAGATTTTCTGGGCTAACAGGCATACTTGAGATATTTAATTGACATGCAAAAGGCTGCCCCTTTCCTCCCACAAATATATATATATAAAGACTAATTCTTATTTTATTCTATTAATATTTAAATTTAAATATATTCAATGTGATTATATTCCCATCTTAATCAGTCTCTTCTGCCCACATTAGAAATTAAAAATTTAAGACTTTAAAGGGCAGCATACAGCATTTGGAACTCAGTGTGAACCTCTCTGAAATAAATCATTGCTAAACAAACTGTACTTAGAATACAGCCGATGTCAACTTGCATCTGACTGGAGACTAACAAAACAACTGAAACAAAATGTTGGCCTAATATTTACATGATCTTCCCGATTAAAGACCTCCCAGCTGTAGAGCAACTTTTTTTAAAAAAATTAAAATCTACCTAGGTCTATTCAATAAAGAAGCCAGAAAAGTACTCCAGTTCTGAATTACAGGCACTGAAATTATGTACATCTGGAGGGCAATAGCTTGGGGAAATCTTATAATACTTTCTGAATGTAGGTAGTCCTTGACTTATGATTCCAAATAGGACCAGAATTTCAGTAGGTAAGTCATGAAGGTTGCAAGTCAAGGCACTCACATGACCAGACCTGATTTTATGACCATATTTACAGTGATCATTAAATGAATCACACAATCATAAGTGCAACCCGTTCTCCTGAGTAAATGGGGGGCTTTGCCAAAAACCGGCAAAAAGATACCAGGAACCAGCAAAATACATTACGGTCATGTGACTACAGAATACTTCAACCAGTCATAAATGTGAGGATTGCCAAACACCTGAAAACCCCACAGCGAGTTTTGTGAAATGCTTTACGATGAGCCACAAAGCACCCCATCTGAAGCTGTTGAAACTCTCAACCATTGTTAAACAACCAGTAGAGGATTACCTGCACAGTAGTCCCAAAAAGAATGAAAGAATAAAATCAATAGATGCCTTCCATTACCACAAAAAAGAATTCTATCTTTATTATTCTCATCAATTATCCTCAGAACTTTTGGAAAGGACAGGAGTCTTTGCATAGGGAAATAAGTTTAAAAGCCAAAAAATTGTTAATAGGCCAGATATTCAATTGTCTAGTGGGCAAATTACAAATCACCTCATTTATATTAACATGCAGTTCAGAGCTTGTTACTCCAAACCATGTGCATTATGCGCGTGATGCTGTGGCTGTTCTTTTGTGGTGCTTGGAGGTCGTAGGGGTCTGGGATAGGGGACAAAGCTGCACCCTGGTAAGATCAAGTGGCTATGGATAGAGGGGCCCTCTACATTTGGAGATATCTTTGGTCTTGGATGGAATTGCACAACCCAGACCGAACCAGCCCGTAATTTTTAGTAAGAGTCAATAGTATACAATACAATGAGAAACTTGAGTATTTCTGTCAGATTCCTTTCAAGGATCAAACCAGCTTTTAAGAAAGAAAATAAAGCCAAGCAATTAATACTCTGAAGTCTGATAAAAGTCTTTTTCCAATGCAAGAATGATTCCAAGACAGAATGCACACCAACTGATATTCTCAGAGGTTGTGTACTGTGCTAATTGTTAATCCATGTGGATATGCTAATCCATAGTCAAAAGAATAAATCACAATTGGCTGGATTTGCATCACATACTAAGCCAATTGGGCAACCTTCTAATTCCAAACTAAAAATCTCCTTTTTGATTTAGTGCAGGGGTGTTAAACTCACAGCCCTCGGGCCGGATGCGTCACGTGCTGGCCCCGCCCTCACCCAGTTTAGCAAAGTGGGGGGAAAGTCCCAATATGTCACGTGACACCGCCATGATGATGTGAGTTCTGACACCCCTGGACTTAGTGCTTTAAGATGAAACTTGATCTCATCTAGGGCAACAAATTGTGTCCAGCAAGACTTTCAAAGTGTCCTTTGTTTGTATAATAATTCAATTAAGGGATTCATAGAATTCTAGAATTGTGAAGTTGAAAAAGACTATGAAGATCCTCAGCTTTCTGCAACGTGCAAAAAAAAAACCCATCATCAAGAAAAGGCTGCCCAACTACTGCTTAAAAAGAAATGGAGAACCCACAACTGCCATACAGAGATTATTCCACTGCTGTATTGATCTTACTATCAGGACATTTTTCCTTATATTTAACTGAAATTTGCGTAGCTACAATATATACAAGTCATTTCTGGTCCTAGTTTTTGAAGCCACCAAAAATACGTAGTTCTTTGCCACCTACTCTGCAGCTTCTCTATATTTCACAAGAAGAGTTCTCCACTCCTCTACTCGTTGTAGAATACCTTATGCCACCAGACTTGAAATTCTAGAACTAGAAAACCTTGAATTACGCCGTCTCGGTCTGATTTAAGCATGGTATATAAAATCATACATTGCAATGTCCTACCTGTCAATGAATACTTCAGCTTCAACCATAACAACACAAGAGCACACAATAGATACAAACTCAAAGTTAACCGCACCAAACTTGATTGCAGGAAATACGACTTCAGCAATAGAGTGGTCAATGTCTGGAATACTCTACCCGACTCTGTAGTTTCTTCCCCAAACCCCAAAAACTTTAACCTTAGACTGTCTACTATTGACCTCACCCCTTTCCTAAGAGGTCTGTAGGGGCGTGCATAAGCGCACCAACGTGCCTACCGTCCCTGTCCTATTGTTTCTCTTATTCTTTTATTTTTCTTATATGTACCCATTTCATGTATTCACAACTATGTATACACTTATACTTATTATCTTGTAAACAATTGGCAAATCAAATAAATAAAAATAAATAAATAAAAAATAAATGTACCTTTAAAAACTATCATGTCTTCCTAAATTTTCTTCAGACTGAAATCCCAAGTCCCTTCAGTCTATTCTTGTAGAACAAGTTCATGTATTACTCTGGTAATCTTCATCTAGATCTGTTCTAACCTGAATAAAGATCTTAAGTGTTTTTGAGAAAGTGCTGCTTCTAATGAATGAAGCCCAGAACTGCATTAACCTGTCTAGGAGGTCTCACTTTGCTGTCTCATTCTCAGCTATTTGCAAATGACCACAAGCAAATCCTTCTTCAATTGAGAGCTTCTTAGCCATGAATTTCCCTTTTTCCCCCCTAAATAGAATTCCTTAAATTTTTCTCTTTTGAAGGCAACTTGTTCCTATCAGCCCAACCTGTTCCTATCAGAAAGAGATCCTTATTCTTCTTCTATACTGCCTAGACCACATTCCAGAAGGATTTTGGTGGCCTCAAAAACTAGGACCAGAAATGACTTGTATATATTGTCCAGCTTAATAAGAGCCATACTGTTTATAATGTTGACTTTGATACAGATCATGGTGAGACTTCACTAACTACTATTCTCCAATTCAGTGTTGACCCATCAGGACCAACTCTCTGAAAAGCAAGCCAGTGGTGGATCCATTTTACTGAAGTATCACTTAAACCATATTTTAACAGGTTGTAAGAGAACATGCCATGTGAACAGGCCTCTGTTATGTGAAACCCTGTCAAAAGCTTTGCTGAAACCAAATCAAATTTGATCCAGCCACTCGTCTATTACAATTGTATCCTTGTCAAAGAAGGAGTGGCAATTTAGCTACTTTATTATCTCCACTAACATCTTTCCAGGTGTTGATAAATTCACCGTTAGGTAATTAGAGGGATCTTTTTTTTCCTTTCTTGAAGAACGGATTCATTTTTGCTTTTCTCCTGTTTTGACACTTCCCCAGGACTTCTCAAAGATTATCAACAGGGGATTAAGGTTTGTCCTAAAGAAATATACTTGGACATAAATTGGGTATCATTATATCCAATTTAGAATGATGGGAGGTAGTCGATATATGGTTTTAAATTAAATTAATAAGGAATGGATCTTATTTGCATTTGAATGCAAAGGTGCCAAGTTGAACTTAGCTGCTAAAAACTTCATGGATGTATATCCAACAACCAGAGGAAGTATCTTGGCACTGCCTTCTTCTGGGATGATTTTCAATTTCCCAACTAATCCACAGCTCTGGCATTTCTTGTTGGTTTCGCATCCAAGTGCTAACCAGGCCCAATCCTGCTTAGTCCAGCCAGGAACTGTTCCATGCTGTTTCTGCAAAGTCTGAAGGAAATTTGTCTCTCCTGGCACTTAGTGAAAAAGGCTCTTCATTCCTGCTATGCTCAGAAATAATGTGATGGATGTGGTGAATAACGCGAGAAGATAGAGAATTGCAGCTAAGCATACAGCTCTTCTAAAATGCTATTATTTTGGACTACAGTGGTATCTCATTAATTGGTTCTGGGAAGCACAATGAATACCAAAAGCAATGAACATTAAACAAATTTTTCCCATAAGGAATAATCTAGTGAGTCACAAGGCAACCAACATTGACAAATTCTAGCTTGTGCATTGAGTACCAAACAAACAATGAGTACCGGGACAAAGTTTTCATGTCAAAATGTGTGGAGTGCCAAATTCAATGAGTTTCAAAGCAGTTGAGTACCAAGGACAATTTTAATTAAATCTTATTTATCTGATAGACCTACTGTCAGAACTCCTAACCTCTGTCATCCTTACCAGGTAGACTACACAGGAAACATGACTGGGTAACTTAATTCTACTTTATTTAAAGCTGCATTGACAAAATCTTGCAAATCTGAAAAATACACAAACATACACACTAATTTCCTTTACAATCTGAGAAATTAGGGAGGGACCTTCTGGCCCTCTTTCCCCACTCACCATCCAGCTGTGGCTACACTTCCTCTTATCTGACTATTCCCTAGGCAGCACCTCTTCACCCTATCTCCCAAGGTCTTTCCCATGCACCATTACAATCTTTTTTCTTTTCTGGGAATGATGCAGAAATCAATCAATTTTTTTAAAATTTTCAGATGAGGAAATAAAGAGGAACTACTGAAAGAAACTCAATCCCAAATTGCTAAATGGTTTGGATCCAGGCATCACACAAAACCATGGCTCCTTTGTTTATTCAGTTAACACTACTATCTTGGTTCAAAATTATCACCATAATATTAAAACCCATGTCTCCTAGTTGTGTTTTAGTCGAAGAAAGAAAAGGAACAGAGAAAAATGGTGAGGGATACTTCATACTAGACAAAATAAAATGATTGAGCAAGATGGATTGAGTCTTGGAAGAATCATAATTTAAGGCAATTCTCACATCCTTTAAGAAATATCTGTTTGCCATATATTTTGGAGAGAACCAGCAATATTCACTAAGACGTATGTAGGGAACTTGATCTAAAAGTTTTAGCAACATGGTTTCATAAGAAACACGGGAAAACTTGAAAATAAGGAGGAAATGGATGGAGTGTTGAAAAACCTGCTAAGAATCAAATCAAACCAAAGAAGAAGCTAGGGAAAAAATCAAAGACACAAGAAATAGACAGCCCAGGAAATTGCACTTTAATTTCAGTTAAGATAAAGAAAAATAGGAAACGGGTTTCAATGAAATTAATGGTGCTTCCTTCCTAATTAAGACCGCAAACTTAAGACTGCATTCAGATGAGTATTCTATTTATATAGCAACACTGATACGGTGACACTGTGTTCTGTGGAAGCTCTTGTCACACAGTGACGTATCTTATAAAAAAATCATTTCTTATTCCAAAGAACTTCCTGGGGATAAGATTGTCACAGTGCAAATGAGCTGGCAAATAGCCAATCAGAAACAGAGAACTCTAATCTCTTCCCCATTAAATTTTCTGATCTAAGACTTTTGTGGTATCTTACTTGCTTTTTATTGCACAAAGTGAACCTTGGTATGAATGCTGCGTCAGGTTCTAGTTGCCCAGATGTTATCTTGATGGTGATGAAACTACAGAAAAAAGTCTCAATGTGCATGTCATGTATTTTTTTTAAAAAACAGCATGGTTTTTTGGCAGGATTAAGAAGTCTGATGTGATGCCAAAAATAGAAATACAATTCTCCTTTAAAGAAAGAGAAGTAGTAATTAGTATACAGTGTAGGGAGAAAAATATTCTTCCTTCTCCTGCCAACAAACAAAATAAACAGTCAATTCCCTAGGCACAAGAAAAATCAGAGAAATGAAATCAGAGAAATGAAAAATTCCAGTTAAATCTCCTTCTCCCTCTTTTTCTCTCCCTCTTTCTTTCTCTTTCTCTCTCTCTCTCTCTCTCACACACACAGTCCTTGACTTACAACAACTGAGTCTAAAATTTATGTTGCTAAGCAAGACAGTTGTTAAGTGAATTTTGCCCCTTTTTATGACCACTTTCCACAGTTATTAAGTGAATTATGGCAGTTGTTAAGTTATTGACACCGTTGTAAAGTGAATCTGGCTTCCCCATTGATTTTACTTAACAGAAAGTCACAAAAGGTGACCCTGAGACACTGTAACCATCATAAATACATACCCGTTGCCAAGCATCCAAATTTCGATCATATAACCATGGGAATGCTACAACAGTCGTTAAGTGTGAAAAATAGCCATGTCACATTTTTCAGTGCTGTTTTAACTTTGAAAGGCCACTAAATAAATGGTTGTAAATTTATCCGTCTCCCCTCTATTCTTCTATGGGTCCTTGACACAGTTACTAATTTCTGGTAAGGTTCTAGTACTGTTAACAAATTAATTCAAGAAGCATGATCAATTAACTGCAAGATTGCACCAATATAGCCTCTCCTCTTCAATAAATCTGAAGGCTGCATCATCAACTGTGAATTGATGATTGAAGGTAAAGGTTCCCCTCACACATACATGCTAGTCATTTCCGGTTTTAGGGGGGAGTGCTCATCTCAATTACAAAGCCAAAGAGCCAGCGCTGTCCGAAGATGTCTCCATGGTCATGTGGCCAGCATGAATAAATGCCGAAGGCACATGGAATTCTGTTAACTTCCCACCAAAGTGGTCCCTATTTTTCTACTTGCATTTTTACATGCTTTTGAACTGCTAGGTAGGCAGAAGCTGGGACAAGTAATGGCTCACTCCATTAAGCGGTGCTAAGGATTCGAACTGCCAAACTGCTGACCTTTCTGATCGACAAGCTCAGCATTTTAGCCACTGAGCCACCGTGTCCCCCAATTGACACCATCATATTCCAGGAGCTAAGGATGATGCCCCTCACTGCCCTTCTGAGAAGTACTAATTATTAGAGCCAACATTTTAATTTTCTGATGTCTACTGCTGTCCTGGAGAACTGTGGGAAATTTAAGGTACGGTTAGTTTAAACCAAGGGTTTCCAACCCCCAGTTTGTGGACTTGCACCAGTCTGCAGCATGCCAGAAACCAGGTCGTGCAAAGAAGCAAGCCCCACCCGCAGGATGCAGACAGCACGTGAAATCATGCTCCCTCTGGTCCATGAAAAAATCTCTCTCCACAGAACCAGCCCCTGGTGCCCAAAAGGTTGGGAGCCACTGGTTTAAACAACCAGCCTCTTCAGAAAATTTCCTTTCCAACTGAGTTTTAATGAAACAGGGATGATGTTAACCTGAACTTTTCATCCTTAGATTTTCAACTGAAAACCAAAAATTGAAGGCAGTGATTACTAGGGCTCAGGAATAAACAAAAATGGGCACTGTAGTGAATAATTAAAAGAAATTAATCCTAGGAATAAAGGCGAAGCCAAATTTAAACAGGATTATGAAAGGTAAGGATATTTCAATGACAAAAAACACAAGATGTATTAAAGCAGGGGTCCCCAACCACCGGTCCGCGGACCGGTACCGGTCCGTGGAACAAGTCCTACCGGGCCGCTGGCTTGCTGGGCCCACCATCTTGTTTTGATGAAAAAGTGCTTCCGGTGAGCTTTTCCGGGTAGAAAGCTCACCGGAAGCACTTTTTCATCAAAACAAGATGGCGGCGCCCAGCTGATGTTGGTACCGGGCCGCGCCATAAAAAAGGTTGGGGATACCGGGCCGCGGCGTAAAAAAGGTTGGGGATCACTGTATTAAAGCAATAGTTTTTCCAGTTGGTAATGTTTGGTGATAATACCCAAAACAGCAGGAGAAACAAGATAAATATATTTGAATATAAATTAATGCGTACACAATTATTTAAGTAAAAACCCAGGTGGCACAGTGGGTAGAATGCAGAATTGCAGGCTGACTCTGCCCACAGCCAAAAGTTTGAGGTTGACTCAGCCTCCCATCCTTCCAAGGTTGGTAAAACGAGGATCCAGATTGTTGGGGGCAATACACTGAGATTGTAAACTGTCCAAACAGTGCTGTAAATATTATGGAGCGATATATGTCTAAGTGCTAGTGCTAGTGCTAAAAAATGGAAGCTTCTGCAGGTAGACACAATAACAGCATCACAATGCATTTTTTCCTACTTGCTTTGTGATGTCACACCCAGATATATAAGAGATGAAGTTTGGGTCATGACATCAGGAATTTTGCTCCATGAATGCCTATAGCTAAAGTTCTACATCTGATTTTACTCTTATTGTGCATTTACCAACAGCGTGACGAAAGCAGCAATTTGTCGTTGGATACGCTTGTCCAAAAGACAAAGCGAGAGCAATTTACCAGATGAGATGTATTAAACTAGAAAGTCTGAATCCTAACTATCAAAGACAAATGTACAGATGTGCTGGGATACCTATGGGACAAAAGTAAAGCCATAGATTAGCATTCAACATCAGTACAATTTGCCCATGCATTAAGCCAGCTTTCTCCAATCTGATCCCCTTTAAATTTATTGGATCCCAATTTCCCATAATCCTTAGCCTCTATGTTGACTGAGGGTTATAAGAATCTTGAGAAGAACAGATTAAGGAAACATACTTAAGAAAAGGAATGAATGGGGCAGGTCAAAAAAGATGACAGGTTTTTGATTTTGTGAAACCTGATCAATAGCAAACATGTATGATTACAATGTTCCCAGCGTATGTCAACAAATGATCTAGGTTAAGTCAGTATAAGCCAGAAACATCCAGCAAACTCACATCCAATTCTCTAGGTCCTAGAACTCAAGAACTTTGTCTAGTAATTCAAGAAGAAAGGTAATCAGCTGGTTTAGATACCAGCTGCTAAACCCATTTGTCTGCTCCATTATTGAACCATGAAATATATAGCAGATGGTCTAAAAGACAAGAATGGTCACCTATGCAACATTTGTGAAAATATGATTCTAGATCTAAAGTATCTCCCTTTCTTCTAACTATTGAACCCATCTATACCTGAGAGAAGATACTGATGGAAAAAAATACTAGGTGAGCACAAAGAATGCAGTGGCTGAAACTGAAGTAGAGACAAAGCCATGTTGATTGAAGGATTCATATCCCTCTCAACAACAATACAGTGAATGCAACCTTTACCTGTACTTTTACAAAATGTTTTTACTAGCCCTGCCTGTTGCTCCCCAAAATAGAGCAGGCTTTCTGTCTGCCATCAGAGATCAAACTGCCTAGCAGCTATCTCCAGATACAGTAAACTCCCTATCCACAGCTACATGTGCTGTGTGTAAAAACCCTTCCTTCTATCAGCCCTGGATCTCCCTTCATCGAGTTTCAATGGATAATGACCTTTGCGATCACCTTATAAGCAACTGCGTCCTCTTTGTGGATGATGTAAAACTATTCAACACCACCGACAATGCTACTGTCCTTCAAAGCGACCTTCATTATGGTGTCTGAATGGTCAAACAATTGGCAACTCCAAATCTCGACCAACAAATGTTCTGCTCTACACATTGGTAAAAAAAAAAAACAGTACACCAAATACAAACTAGGCTGATATGACCTCGTTGATGATCCTCACTCTGTCAAGGACCTTGGAGTTCTCATATCAAATGACCTAAGTGCCAGAGCTCACTGTAACAGCATTGCCAAAAAGGCATTAAGAGTTGTAAATCTAATCTTACAAAGCTTCTCCTCCGGAAATATCGAATTGCTAACTAGAGCATACAAAACTTTTGCCAGACCAATACTCGAATACAGCTCATCAGTCTGGAATCCGCACTGCATATCAGACATTAATACAATCGAGGAGTCCAGAAGTATTTCACGAGAAGAGTACTACAGTCCTATATTAACCCCTATCCCACAAGTTCCATGGAACCCTTATCAGTCTGTTCCTAAGGAAAGGCAAGCAGTCTCGGGAGATTCCTGTATTATAGGCAGAATACAATGAAGCAGCTAACTTGAACTCTATATATGTGTATCTGGCCTCTTGCGTTTGACAGGTGAAAAGTAATAGGAAAGCCTTTTCTCTATCTGATACCCTACAGAGCTGCTGTCAATCAGATAATGTAAAACTGGTCAAGATAGCCTAATAGCCATAATTAGGGGCAAGACAGCTTTCTTCATCCAAAACTCTATTGAGTGGGAAACTTTCAGCTTAAATCAAAACTATATGAGTGCATTAAGTCAACGGGGGGCAGGGGGGGGAGAGAGAAATAAAATTATGTCAGCACTAAAAAGACTAAAAAGATATTAATTTATTTTATATGCCTAGTCTTTATATTTATAAAGGTTCTATTTTAATGAACAAACACATGGACATATAGTTTGATTAATCATACAACTGCCTGGCTCCTTAAAGGCAACTGTGGGCAAATGTTAAAAATGAAGACGGATCCAAGAATGGCAGAAGGATAATATGCTCAGAAGTTGTGACTCTAGAAGACAAATGGAAAACAGATCAGAGACTCTGAGGCAAAAGCAGTAAGCCATGGAAATTAAAGGAAAGGAAGGGCTCCTTTGGCATTAAGAGGAAATAGATAAGAATCTTTATACAAAGAAAAAATAAACAGTGACATTAATCTTTGAGAAAAGTTTCCCCAAAGGAAAATACTTAAGGCCACACAATTCTTCTGAAAAGGTCACCTCCAGTGGTGGTATTCAGCAGGTTCTGACCAGTTCTAGAGAACTGGTAATGGAAATTTTGAGTAGTTCGGAGAACCAGCAAATATACCACCTCTGACTGATCCCGCCCTCATCTATTCTCTGCCTCCCAAGTCCCAGCTGGGTCTTCTTTTGTTGCCCTGCACAGGAGAACGAAGCTGCAAAGCAGGTTAGTGGGGTGGGGAGGGAATGGAAATGTTGCAGTATCCTTCCCCTGCCACGCCCACCAAGCCATGCCTACCAAGCCACACCACACCGACCAAGCCATGCCCACAGGACCAGTAGTAAATCATTTTGAATCACACCACTGGTCACCACATTTTTTAAAAGAACACTTCTTTATCCAACTCTGGGACAGAAACAAAGAATAAATAGGGAGCAAAGAAAAAAGAGGTCCAGTCCTTTTAGCTATTAAGTTATTATCCAATTTAAAAGTCTGGGTGAAACAGAGGCTGCCTTAACATGACATTTTCAGCTATCGCTAACATAGCCATACACCAAACACAATTTCCTGGGTTTGCATAATACACTGAGCCACATATGGACCCTCTGGAATAGCGTTTGCATGTCTGCATGTAGACTGAAATGTGGTTGGATAATTTGTGGCTTAGTGTGTTGTACAAACAAAAGCATAGATTAAACATGTTCACGCAGCACAGCTCGACTGCATGTGGTTCAGGTGTATTCTGTGAGCGTAGCAAAGGTCCTACCCATAATACAAGCACTGAGTTGGAGGTCAGAGGAAAGAGTTGGGGCAGCAACTAAACCTGTACAGGAAGATCAACTAAGATGCATCAGGGAGAGGCATTGAGCTTGACCTTAGTCTAACCTTATATTATGGGTGCCAACAGCATCCATAATGCATTTCTTCTATGCCACTCAGGGTATTTTCCCAATTTACATGCAAAACAAGACCGAAATCTCTATGCGTAAGTCAGTAGCCATCCTTCTCTGGGTGCTGGTTAGACAGCAACCCTCCTGATCCCAACTCCTGAGTACAAAGTTGACCCCGTGCCCTTCCTTTCATTCTCTGTGGCCTCTTTTGGTCCACATTTTCTACTCTTGAGTTACTCCAGGCAGAGACCTGTCTCCTCCTTTTATACACACCCCTCGTATATTATTCCATCCAGCCTATTCTACACATTTGTATACAATGTATACAATGTATACAATGCTTTCGATACATTTGTATAGAATATGTTATTCCACACTCATCTGAGTATCCATAAGACATAAGACATAAGAATTTATTTGTCATTACACTCCCAAGCGGGTGCAACGAAATGAGGTGCTCTTCCACAAAGTAAAACTGGACAAACACCACTAAAAAGAAAAAAAGAAAAAAAAATTAAACTAAACACAACCAACCATACAATAATCTCTATGCAATTTAAAAATGTAAATACCCCATTACTCCCAGCCATTAAATTCCACAAAAAATCTTATGACCCTGCATTCAAACTCAAAACTGCACTTGGATAAAAACTGTTCTTAAATCTGGTCGTCCTTGTTCTTAATACCCTAAAGCTCCTTCTCGATGGTAATAGTTCAAAGAGCTGATGTCCCGGATGAGAGGAGTCATTCAATATATTAAGATCCATAAGTACCAATCCCAATTTTAGGTAGGAATTTCTCAATGGCACCTTAAACCTGTGCATGCCGGCTGATCTCTAGTGCCAAGCCAACAAGCCTTTCACTTTCTCCATCCCCCCGGAAAAAGAAGGAAGGAGATTTGCAAAGCAGGCTGAGGAAAACAGTGTCCCCCAACCATGTGCAGAGTGCAACGAACACCTCCCTCGAGAAAAACCAAGGAGGGAGAAGTTTATGCTGATTTGCTGAGAGTCCAAGGGAACTAATTCCCTGCTTTCTCAGCAAACATTCCAGAAATCACCGTTAGAAATGAAAGTTGGCAAGGCAGCAACCAAGTGACTGCCAGGCTCCAAACTCTCCTCTATGCCCATATCAGCTATCTCCTAGGCAGGACTTGAAGAGAAGTCCCCAAAACCAAAAGACTTTAAAAGTGGGGGGGCAGGGTCTATTTATCCACCAATTACTTCACAGTCCAGTTCAGGGGTTCCTCCAAACTTGGCAACTCTAAGACTTGTGGACTTCAACTCCCAGAATTCTCCAGTCAGCTATGTTTCATAATTATATATTGATCTTGAGAAAGTTATAGATGATAACAATACGTAAGGTAACATAAAATAGGTGGTAAGCTGAACATGGAAATAACAGGGGATAAAGAATGGAAAATATATGTGAGGATGAAATGATTTTGATATTGAATTAATGAATTGAAATATGAAAGGGGAAATTTATCTCAAGATAAGTCGAATGGATAATCATTTGAAGTGATATTAAGAAAGTTGAAAGTGTAACCATGACTATGTTTAAATAATGTAATCTGGAATCACGTTGCTCACGTGAAGTGATGTGTAAAAAATAAATAAATAAATAAATAAAAACTTTGGGGGGGGGGGGAATCCACAAGTCTTAAAGTCGGAGACCTCTGGTCTAGTGAAGTAAGAACAACCTTCTAGCAAATCGGGACCCAAACGCGCCCGTCCCTTTCTCCTTATAAAAAGAGCGATCTATCCACCCCAGGGAGGGATTATCCCAAGAGCAGATACTCGGGTCAGCGTTGAGTACCCTGCAGTGCCGGAGACGGAGGGTGTTTGCTGGACTCCGGCCGGCGCTTCAGGCGCTGTTAAGAGCAAGCGCGGGAGTTCCGTGTCTTGCCGCGCCTCAGCTTTTCCCACGAGCCGTGTGCGGGGCGCGGGGCTTGGCGGCGGCGGCTTACCTGAAGGTGAGGACGCAGAGCGGGCGGTAAGACTTGTGGCTGGTGTTCTCGCCCATGCCTTTGCCCCAGAAGTCGTTGGAGAAGGCGGCCAGCGGCGGCGAGGCTCCCGGTCTCGCGTCCGGGTTGTTGACAATCGCCCACACGTCGTCGTGCACGAACTCGCCCTGCAGCGAGTTCCAATAGCAGAGAGCGGCCACAAGCGCGGCACTCGCCGCAGCCCCGCAACGCCCGGGCCGGCCAGCCCGGGCTAACCACCACCGCGGCTGGGGCAGCGGCGTCCGGCTGCTCCGGCTCCCGCTCGCCGACCCCATCCCGTGGAAGGGGCGGCCGCTACACTCGCCCGGCTAACTGCCTTGCTCCGCGGAGCATCCCCGTGCTCATCTTCGCCCCGCGCCTGCATAGCTCCCCTCCCCGCCCCGAGAAGGCAGGCGAGGCAGCCGCTCCCGTCGCTCGCGCTCTGCCGCTGCTCCGCCTGGCCGGCTGCAAATAAACAGCGGCCGCCTCTCTCCCCCCACCTCCCCTCCCCACGCCGCTCCGTCCCTCTCCCCTCCCTCCTACCGCAGCGCGCATGCTCCGCGCGGCACGCGGACCGGCCCTCCCCTGCTTGGAAGCTGGACTTGGGACACGGGAGGGAGGGGGTGAGGTGGACGGCGCTTTCTCCCCCCCCTTCCTCAAAAAAGTTTAGACCCTTGGATAGATACTGTCTCCCTCTCCGGCGTCGGGATTCAGACGCGACGCTGCCTGCCAGCAAATAGACATCCAATCCAGGCGTTCAGCATTGATTGATTTATTTTTATGTATTTATTTGATTTGTCAATCGCTTACAAGATAATAGGTATAAGTATAAACATGAGTAAGAATACAGGAAATCACCACAATGATGTAATCCCCTATTGTAACTTCAAAAAAGGCAACTATGATCTTATAGACAACGATCTCTCATCCCTTGATTGGCAATCTCTATTCACTGGATGCAATACTGTTGAAGACCATTATAACATATTTTTACTTGAAGTCAAAAGAGTCATCAAACTATATGTACCAACAACAACTCCCAAAACAAAACAAAAAGCAGATTACCCATATCAATAAGGAAACTTCAATCCAAAAAGAGATCACTCTGGCGGAAAAACAAATCTGGTCACGTTGCCAATTTCAAAAACCGATACAAAAATCTATGCCACCAGATAAAGACCGAATGCACCAATTATCACATTAAACAAGAGGAAAACCTTCTAAGCACCAATTCCACCCGCGCTTTTTACAATTTTGTAAACAACAAACTAAAAGACTCAAGGTCCATCCCTCCCTTGATAGGACCTGATGGTAAAGACTGCAACGACGACACCATTAAAGCCAATATCTTTAACACATTCTTCGGCTCAGTATTTGTAAACAGCAATGGATCATGCCCAGTATTTCCTAGCCGTACACAGATAACAACAATGATCTAATACATATCGATTTCACAGAAGACAATGTTGAAAAAGCAATACGCAACCTAAAACCATCTCTATCTATTGGACCGGATGGAATATGTGCCTACTTCTTAAGAAAGCTATCCTCTGCCATAGCCAAACCTCTAAGCATAATCTTTGAAAAATCTTTCAGAACCAGCTCCTTGCCCAACCTATGGTCACAAGCCACAGTCATCCCCATCTTCAAAAAGGGAGACCCAAGCCTAGTTGAAAACTACAGGCCAATCTCCTTATGCTGCGTCACCTGTAAAGTCATGGAATCAATTATTAACCAATCCATCATCCTTCACTTAGAGACAAATAACCTACTCTCCAATAAACAATTTGGTTTCAGGAAAAACTATCCTGTAATCTGCAACTCTTACACTGCAAAAACATATGGACGACACAACTCGACCAGGGCAAAACAATAGACGCAATCTACATAGACTTCTGTAAAGCCTTTGATTCAGTGGTACACGACAAACTACTCCTAAAAATAAAATCCTATGGTATCTCTGGACAACTGAATAACTGGATAGAAGCATTCCTGTCAAACAGACAACAAATGGTCAAAATCGGGAACGCCCTATCAAATCCAGTACCTGTCAATAGTGGTGTTCCCCAAGGCAGTGTTCTAGGACCAACTCTCTTCATACTCTACATAAACGACCTCTGTGATCATATTAAGAGCAATTGCGTTCTCTTCGCTGATGATGTAAAGCTGTTCAATACCACAGACAATACTGCTACCCTACAAAAAGATCTTGACTATGTATCCGAATGGTCAAACAAATGGCAACTTCAAATCTCAACAAATAAATGCTCTGTCTTACATATTGGCAAAAAAAATCAGAAAATAAAATACAAGCTGAATAGTCAAGATCTTGTTGATGACCCAAGCTCTGTAAAGGACCTTGGAATACTCACCTCTAATGATCTAAGTGCTAGAGCACACTGCAACTACATAGCCAAAAAGGCATTAAGAGTTGTTAACCTAATCCCACGTAGCTTTTCTCTGGTAATATCACACTACTAACCAGAGCATACAAAACATTTGCTAGACCAATACTCGAATACAGTTCATCAGTCTGGAATCCACACTACGTATCTGATATTAGCACACTGAGAAAGTCCAGAAATATTTCACAAGAAGAGTTCTCCACTCCTCTACTCGCTGTAGAATACCTTATGCCACCAGACTTGGAAATTCTAGAACTAGAAAACCTGAATTACGCCGTCTTGGTCTGACTTAAGCATGGTATACAAAATCATACATTGCAATGTCCTACCTGTCAATGAATACTTCAGCTTCAACCATAACAACACAAGAGCACACAATAGATACAAACTCAAAGTAATCACACAAACTTGATTGCAGGAAATACGACTTCAGCAATAGAGTGGTCAATGTCTGAATACTTACCCGACTCTGTAGTTTCTTCCCCAAACCCCAAAAACTTTAACCTTAGACTGTCTACTATTGACCTCACTCTTTCCTAAGAGGTTCTGTAGGGGCGTGCATAAGCGCACCAACGTGCCTACCGTCCCTGTCCTATTGTTTCTCCTATTCTTTTATTTTTCTTATATGTAACCATTTCATGTATTCACAACTATGTATACATTTATACTTATTATCTTGTAAACAATTGGCAAATCAAATAAATAAATAAATAAATAAATAGAAATAGGTACGAATAAATGGGGACAATAGGACAGGGACGGTAGGCACGACGGTGCACTTATGCACGCCCCTTAAAGACCTCTTAGGAATGGGGTAAAGTCAAGAGTGGATAGTTTAAGGTTAAAGGAGTGGGGGGTTAGAGGATGTAACTACAGAGTCAGGTAGTGCATTCCAGGCATTGACCACTCTGTTGCTGAAGTCATACTTTCTGCAATCAAGTTTGGAGTGGTTTACATTGAGTTTGTATCTGTTGTGTGTGCTCTTGTGTTGTTGCGGTTGAAGCTGAAGTAGGCATTGACTTTGGGGGACATTGTAGCAGAACAATTTTGTGTACTATGCTTAAGTCGAACCCTAGGCGGCGTAGTTCAAGATTGTCCAAGCCCAAAATCTCAAGCCTGGTGATAATAGGGTATTCTGCTGCGAGCAGAGGAGTGTAGTACACTTCTCGTGAAATACTTCTGGACTCGCTCTGTTGTATTAATGTCCGATATACAGTGCGGATTCCAGACAGATGAGTTCTATTCGAGTCTTGGTCTAGCAAAGGTTTTGAGTGCCCTTCTTAGCAATTCAATATTTCCAGAGGAGAAGCTTCGTAAGATTAGATGTATAACCCTTAATGCCTTTTAGGCAATGCTGTTACAGTGAGCTCTGGCACTTAGGTCATTTGAGATGAGTACTCCAAGGTCCTTGACAGAGTGAGAGTCATCAACGAGATCTAACGCAAAGCATCCAGTTTTGGTCACCACGTTACTTTGGGAAAAGTGCAGAGAAGAGCAATTAAGATGATTAAAGGCCTGGAGTCTAAAACAGATGAAGAATGGTTGCTGGGACTGGGTTTTGGCTAGTCTTGAGAAAAGAAGAACTAGGGGTGACATGATAGGAGTGTCCCAGTATTTGAGGGGTTGCCACAAAGAGGAGGGGATCAACTTATTTTTCCAAAGCACCTGGGGGCAGGACAAGAAACAATGGATGGAAACTAATCAAGGAGAGAAGCAACCTGGAATTAAGGAGAAATGAAGACAATTAAACAGTGGAACATGTCTATGGAGATTCTCAGTCATCCAGGTCATGGTTGTCCCAGATGTGCTTTTTTCAAGAGGCAGCTGGACTTTCTGGTTTTTCTTTGAAGACATTTCACTTCTCATCCAGGAAGCTTCTTCAGCTTCTTGGATGAGAAGCGAAATGTCTTCAAAAAAAAAAAAACCAGGAACTTCCATTGCCTCTTGAAAAAAGCACATCTGGGACAACAAGTGGAACAGTTTGCCTTCAGTACTTCTTCGCTGGAGATCTTTAAGGATAGATTGGACAGTTATTTGTCTGAAATGCTGTAGTATAGGGCTTGACTAGAGCAGGGGGGTTGGACTCACAGGGAGTTGGGCTAGAAGCCTTCCAGGGACCCTTCCAGCTCTATTCTGGTTGATTGAATGAACCATTCCAGAAAGTCTGTAAAATGCTCGTTCCTGAAATGTTAGGGTTGACTTTGTTCTGTTTTTTCTCCCTCTGGAGGGGAAAGAGAAGCGATCCAATTCTGTTGATTAACTATTCCTAATCCTTAGAAGGGCCACTTTGAGGACCAACCTTAATATAGAGCAAGTAATGTGCTGGTTAAGAATTGCCACTGACCTGATGACAATCCATCAGTGCTATTACTGTCGCTGTGGTTGGTGAGGATGGTACATCCTAAAGACATTCCATTTTTCAGCTTTTAGAAGCAAGTCCAGATGTACTGCCAGATGTTTTGGACCCCATCCTACCACCTCCACTGTAAGCAAATTAAACAACTACATAGGAAAGCTACATTAAGCTGTAAAATAAAATGGCAGGGTGTCCTTAAACAAGCCACATTAAAAGATCTGGGGTGGTGTTTTTCAACTTCGACATGCTGGTGAATTCTGGAATTGAAGTCCACACATCTTAAAAGTTGCTCAGATGGAGAAAACGTTGGTCTACGGGAAGGGAATGGGCAAAATCAATTCCAAATCACAGCTAAAACTATCTCCATCTCACTCCAGCTTTGCAACTTGATTAAAATGGATCTACACCATCTGTTTCTTCAAGGGTGCTGGAAGCCACTCAACCATTAATGATTGACTGTTTCATCCTAAATACTATGTTCTGGAAGACACTTCCAATTTTTTTGTTTAGATTTTATATATATATAAATAATGTATGAACATGAACGGATGCAATACCCCTTCCTCGTGTTTTCCCTACAACAGCCACCCTGAGAGGTGGGTTGGGGCTGAGGTGGTTGACTGACTCAAAGGCACCAAGATGGTTTTCATTCCTAAGAGAAAGAGCCATGGTGGCACAGTGGTTAGAGTGCAGTACTGCAGGCTACCGACTGACTGCAATTTGGCAGGTCGATTCTCACCAGGCTCAAAGTTGACTCAGCCTTCCATCTTTCTGAGGTTGGTAAAATGAGGACCCAGATTGTTGGGGCCAAAATGCTAACTCTGTAAATCGCTTAGAGAGGTCTGTAAAGCACTGTGAAGTGACATACAAGTATACATGCTATTGCTATTGCTAAGGCAGAACTAGAACTCACAGGTTCATGGTTTCTATGCTAGTACTTTAACCACTAGAGCAAACTGGCTCTTTTCAGGGTTTATTTCTGAAACTTCCAAACCACTACCTGGAATGGCATAATATCCAGAATATTCTACACTGTAGAAGAATGTAAGCCTTCTGAATATTAAAGAAATGTTTTACAAACCTGTTAAGATTTAGATGACTCTGAGCATGCTGCACATCCAGAAGGCTGTAGAACCTGGTTTTTCTCACAGCTATAGGGCCAGGTTGCTAGTAGAGCCTCAATGTAGGTGAGTTTGAGACCCAAATTCAGATGTCAGGTGGCTTGGCTTTTGGTTTTTGCGTTTGTTATTGTTTGTGTTTTTACTTGTGTTTATGTTGTTTTTATCATTTTCTATTGTGAACCATTTTGGACTAGCTGTATCATTTTCCTAAAAATGGGTCACAGGTAGTCCTCAACTTGCAACCAGTGGCTTAGCAAGTGTTCAAAGTTACAACAGACCTCCCTTACTTATGACCAAGTTCCAAAGTTCCAGCAGCTCCTGCCAAATGGTTTGCTTAACAACAATGGTGGTCATTTTAGCTGTGTTTTTTAAACATCTACCACAAAGGAAGTCATAAAATCAGATTGGTTATGTAGGTGCCATGATTTATGACTGTCATGACTTACAGCTGTGATGGGAAGGTTCCATTACTGAGTACTACCAGTAAAATATTGACTGAATTTACATGTGGTTTGCTTAGAAATGATCTTTTGTATTCACACAAGATAATGAGCAATAAACCCACAGTTTACAAATCCATGGTGTCTGGCTTCACCCTGGAGTAAGGTTTCCAGTGGAAGCCTTGTTATTTCTGAGGGAATGTAATGGAGGTAATTTCTCCAAATGCAAATGCTGCTCCATGGACACTCATTAAAGACTGTGAGCCATTTTTGATCCTTTTTAATTATAATACAAAGCACACAAACACACAGCATTCCAATTGCAGAAAAAAGAACAAGGAATTAGAAAGGTCATGCATGGTTTATCATGACCAGTTATAGCAGGAGTGTACAGGGTAATAAGCCATGTGGTGCAAGCTTTAAAATTCCCCTGCGCTAGCCCGAGAACCTCTGGTAGAGTTGAATGAATTCAGTCTCCCAAGAGGATTTCATTGAGTTAGCTTATAAAACTATTATTATAGATCTATTGAAAATAAATCAGACTGTACAGCTGGGATGGAGGTTTAAAAATAAATGTGTGATCATTCATGTAAAAACAAAATAAACACGGAGGGGAAAAGAGGTGCAGGAGAACCAATTGGGGAATGAGTTATATTCAGCTTGTGTGAGCCAATGTCACAGCAGAATAAAATAGTGCCCATGTGTCTTAACTAAAAGTTGACAGAAGGCTTTTATAAAAGAAGCTGGACTGATAACCCCCAGTGTTTAGATTTAGTAAGGGGCAAAGTTTTCCCAGGCAAGTAATCAGCTCTGTTCACCTCCTCAAGCTATAAAATGTGAAAGTCTCCCCAACAAAATCATATTAGATGGTACTTCGGGCCCTTCTGCTTATCCAATAATTCTGAAGTTACCCTCGAAGGGCTTTGTGAGCGCATTGTTGCTGATTTGTTTCTATGACATGGTTATTCATGGTTAACTGAACCATGGTTTGTTTACTTCAATGTTTTGGGTTTGTGTGATGCAACTGGATGGAGGATCAGTTTGGTTGAATGGTTAAAAACACCAACCTAGAAAACAAGACACCATGAGTTCAAATTGCACCTTGGCCATGAAAACCAGCTGGATGACTTTCGGCCAATCACTCTCGACCCAACCCATCTGACAGGGTGGTTGTTACGGGGAGTGTAGAAGGAGGAAGGTGTGTTGGATTGCAGAGTTATTGTATATATACACTGCTCAAAAAAATAAAAGGAACACAAAAATAAGATATCCTAGATCTGAATGAATGAAATATTCTTATTAAATACTTTGTTTATTACATAGTTGAATGTCACAACAAAATCACACAAGAATTATCAATGGAAATCAAATTTAGCAACCCATGGAGGTGTGGATTTGGGAGTTACACTCAAAATTAAAGTGGAAAAAAACACTACAGGCTGATCCAACTTTGATGTAATGTCCTGAAAACAAGTCAAAATGAGGCTCAGTAGTGTGTGTGTGGCCTCCACGTGCCTGTATGACCTCCCTACAACGCCTGGGCATGCTCCTGATGAGGTGGCAGAGGGTCTCCTGAGGGATCTCCTCCCACACCTGGACTAAAGCAGCCCCCAACTCCTGGACAGTCTGTGGTGCAACGTGGCATTGGTGGATGGAGCGAGACATGATGTCCCAGATGTACTCAATTGGATTCAGGTCTGGGGAATGGTCGGGCCAGTCCATAGCATCAATGCCTTCGTCTTGCAGGAACTGCTGACACTCCAGCCACATGAGGTCTAGCATTGTCGTGCATTAGGAGGAACCCAGGGCCAACCGCACCAACATATGGTCTCACAAGGGCTCTGAGGATCTCATCTCGGTACCTAATGGCAGTCAGGTTACCTCTGGCGAGCACATGGAGGGCTGTGCGGCTCCCTAAAGAAATGCCACCCCACACCATTACTGACCCACTGCCAAACCGGTCATGCTGGAGGATGTTGCAGGCAGTAGAACATTCTCCACGGCATCTCCAGACCCTGTCACATCTGTCACATGTGCTCAGTGTGAACCTGCTTTCATCTGTGAAGAGCACAGGGCGCCAGTGGTGAATTTGCCAATCTTGGTGTTCTCTGGCAAATGCCAAACGTCCTGCACGGTGTTGGGCTGTAAGCACAACCCCCACCTGTGGACGTCGGGCCCTCATACCACCCTCATGGAGTCTGTTTCTGACCGTTTGAGCAGCTACATGCACATTTATGGCCCGCTGGAGGTCATTTTGCATTTGGCAGTGCTCCTCCTGTCCCTCCTTGCACAAAGGCAGAGGTAGCGGTCCTGATGCTGGGTTGTTGCCCTCCTACAGCCTCCTCCATGTCTCCTGATGTACTGGCCTGTCTCCTGGTAGCGCCTCCATGCTCTGGACACTACGCTGACAGACACAGCAAACCTTCTTGCCACAGCTCGCATTGATGTGCCATCCTGGATGAGCTACACTACCTGAGCCATTTGCGTGGGTTGTAGACTCCATCTCATGCTACCACCAGAGTGAAAGCACCGCCAGCATTCAAAAGTGACCAAACCATCAGCCAGAAACCATAGGAACTGAGAAGTGGTCTGTGGTCACCACCTGCAGAACCACTCCTTTATTGGGGATGTCTTGCTAACTGCCTATGCTTTCCACCTCTTGTCTATTCCATTTGCACAACAGCATGTGAAATTGATTGTCAGTCAGTGTTGCTACCTAAGTGGACAGTTTGATTTCACAGAAGTGTGATTGACTTGGAGTTACATTGTGTTGTTTAAGTGTTCCCTTTAATTTTTTTTTAGCAGTGTGTGTGTGTGTGTGTGTCTGTGTGTGTCTGTGTGTGTGTGTGTAATACAGAAGTAATATAAATAAATAAACTGAATTGTAAGTTAATCTCTCCAATTAGGCTCAAATTTGATTGTTTGATCTATGTGGTTTAATGTTTGTGCCACTCAGTCATTCAGTAGACCATTCAAAGGTCTACCACAGCATTTCTCAAACATAGCAATTTTAAGATGTGTGGACTTCAACATCCAGAATTCCCCATTCAGCAAAGATGTTGTAATCCACATATCTTAAAAACTGCCAAGTTTCAGAAACGCTGGTCTACTGAAATCCTACATGCATTTTCTGCTATTGGGAGAAAACAAAGCATACAAACTTTGTAACTTTCTCAAGTTATGGAACAGCAGTTGCTTCCTCTTATTTCTAGTAAAAGGCAGTGCAAGCAGTCTAGATTGTTGACTGATTACCCCTTGCAACAATATTAAAGCCACCTCCATCCTATGTTCCTCTTCTAGTTATACGGTATTAATTGGATAGTCCTTTATGATAAATTGAGCCTTGCTCTTATCAAAGAAATGTATTTGAATTTCAAACTGCAACATACTGTGATGTGATACGCAAACTCAGCCAACAGTTAATATGGGAATGATTTATGCCACAATACATGAAAAAGGTGTGCCTGCTCCTCAGCACGATACCTTCTGGCAGATCAAGGTGTCCATTACTGATCCTTCTCTCATTAGAACCAACTAATCTCATTTTCAGGTACTTCTGGGGATTAGTTCTATTTACAGCAATTCAATCATACCTCTTACTCCCTTCCTTAAAAAGAAAATGTAAGATACACTAAGTGTTTTATAACCTAAGGACAGTACTGTAGCTTTGCTTCCCACTGGAGCCATCAAGAATATTTTCTGCAATCTCTTTCTCACGGTTCTCTGCCATCCCATCCCTACCTACACACAGTGTAGGAAGCAGTTGTTCAAAACTGTCTACAGATACAGTGTAGAAGAAGCCTAGGGTGATCATTTTTTTGTTTGTTGGCTCTGTAGGTGACACAATAGCAGTTGGGAGTTGCATGCAATATTGTCTGTTTGGACATTGCCAGCTAAACACAGGAGTCTCAGCACTAACCTCTGTCCTGGGATTTGGCAATCAACTTACAATTGAAGAGCAAGAAAGATGATTAGGAGACTGGAGGCTGAAACATGTGAAGAGTGGTTGCATGAATTGGGTATGTCTAGTACAATGAAAAGAATGGCGTGGGGTGAATGATAGCAATGTTCCAATATTTGAGGGGCTGCCACAAAGAAGAATGGGCCAACCTATTCTCCAAAGCACCAGAAGGCAGGACACGAAGCAATAGATGAAAACTAATCAAGGAGAGAAGCAGCCTAGAACTAAGGAGATATTTTATGACAGTTAAAACAATTAACTGGTGGAATGACTTGCCTCCAGAAGTTGTAAATGCTCCAACACTGGAAGTTTTAAAGAAGAGATTGGACAACCATCCCCCCCCACCCCAAAGGCAACCACCCAGGGCCCCCCGGAACACCACCCCAACCCCCCCCCCCCCACCCCCCCCCCCCCCCCCCTGGGCTGAAATGGTATAGGGTTTCCTGCCTAAGCAGGGGGTTGGACTAGAAGACCTTGAAGGTCCCTCTCAACTCTGTTATTCTGTTATTTTGCTTTTGTTCAGCTGATGAGTAGTGAATGTCTTCATTGTGTTAAGCCTTGCCTTCTTTGACCTTGCTTAGTTGAAGAAATCACAACTATTTGGGTTCACACATCATGCCAAGCTGTTAACTGTGGCTTAGAAACTGCATCACACTAAGCCAAAGAGAAAGCGAGTCATATTGCAGCTTGGTGCAATGTCTAAATCCATTCTAATGCATCTGACTTACAGGATCAGTCTCTGAAACAGGCTTACTTTTTATTTGGAAAAAACAACAACCATTTTCTTCTAAATCATTTATCCCTAAATGGGAAATACTATTTGCCAAGAATGTAGTAACGGAGACAGACAAGGCATGGGGAACTTTGAATATTTTGGGGATCCAATATTCAGGGATGGAAAGCTGTGGTTCAGTTTCACTTTACTTTCTTGCTAGCGTTATTTGTTCAGGTGAGGATTTAGCCTTCAGGGGTATTGATTCGTAGGCAGGAATCTGTCTTCAAAGCAGAGCAGAATAAGGCAAATATCAGCCATTTTAGACCAGGACGGGTATTACCAGTAGAAGAGATGGGGAAATAACTTTATCACTGTGTCTGATATCAGCACAGGCATGATGAAACGACAACTAGACCACACAGAGTCCTCTGGTGCTGACACAAACCCCACAACTACATTGCAAAGAAGGAGGGAGAAGAAAACGAGGGTATGTTGTATTTTAACATCTCCTCTGGCTCTGACATCACTTGATCTATTTGCATCTCTTTCCATTAACTAAATGTGCTGCTCCCAGTTTACACTCAGCATCGCCAAAGGCCATCAGAAGGGCTCCTTGGGGAAGCTGAGTCATACCATTTGGTAAAGATCCCTTGAGAAAATCATCACAAGACTCTTGATGTAGATACTTCTTTTTTTTTTTCATGTTTCTTGAAGGGAGAAGAAAATCAGAGCATTCACTGAGCTGGAAATGGATTACCATTTCCTCCACACTGCACAAATCAGACAGGAAAAAACATGTAAGCAAGAAAATTTACTTTTCCTTGTTGCATCACTCAGTGTGTATTGCATCTCCCCCAAAAAAGTAAGTAAACTTTCTGCTCTGCCATAATGTCTAAATAATTGTAATTTTGTGTGTGTGTTGGTGTACCTTCAAATTAATCAACTGCCTGGACTGATTTCTGCAGTTTTCTTGGCAAGATTTCAGAAATGGTTTACCATTGCTTCCTTCCTAGGGCTGAGAGAAAGGGACTGGCACAAGATCACTCAGCTGGCTCTGTACCCGAGGAAGGACTAGAAGTCACGGTCTCCCAGTTTTTAGCCCAGTGCCTTAACCAGGACACCAAGCCGGTTCTTTTAGATATGGACTACAAACACTGAAGCAATGGTTCCCAAACTTTTCTATGCCCCACACTCCTAGGAAATGTTCGATTAATGTTCACACCCTATGCAAAAGTAAATATCAAATCATAAAATATTTATATGGTCTTTTTAGAGTTGCCAACAGAAAGGGAGGAGGGAAGGGGGTTTGAAAGAGCAGTGTGGCAGCTTGGAAATCGAAAGTGCATTCCATAAATAGTTTTTCAGAGATAGTAACTAGGTGACTGAAGTTTCTGTTGCGCAAATATCTAACTGGAGAACATGATTGATAACTCTTGGCTATGAATGTGTCCCATTGGAGAATATGAATTACAATACACCCAGGAGGTGGGGGAAAACCAGGGTCAAGGGTGACAATGAATTATGTGTCTCAGAGTCGGCTACACCCAAGGCAGTGCCGGACATGTTAACTCCCAATAAATCCTTTTGAAGTTTTGGAAGTTTGGCTCAAGACTCATGATTTAATTTGGGTAACTGCCGGAATCCTGACAGTAATTATGAGTCGTGAGTCCCAGAGTTGGGAACACCTGCAGTAAAGAATTATATTTGATTGGGAATATTACAAAAACCCCACACAGATTTGCTGGAAAGCAGAGACTGTAGAATGTAATGATTTTGATTCATTGCACAGTCAGCCAGATAGTTAGGCTGGATTTACCCACCTATCAAGGGCTTCCCCAAGGACCTGGGATAGCCAGATGTTGATGTTTGATGGTGTTAGAGACATTGTCACTGGATGTAAGCTGTTCATGGTAAATCTGCCTTTTACCATTGCATGATGGTGATTTTATCAAAGCCAAATGATTTGGGATTTTATCTTAACACTAGCCCTGATTTTACCTTTGCTCTTATAATGGTGGGCTTGCCTGTCTGTCTACATGTATAGTTTTCATGCTTTCTGTGAATAATAAAAAATGCAATTGTGTATACATACACATTTGTGCATGTCTTGTTGGTCTTTTCGATGCTAAAAAATTCCTTTGTTTGTGGGATAAAATGGAATTCAGCTTAATATGCCACACTCCAAAATGTGTGTCCATATTGTTAGCCCATTAATGTTTAATGTTAAATTGATTTTAATTGATTATGTCTTGTCAATTTTGACAACTGGGTTATTAAAATATTATTTCTGGCAGAGAAAGGTGTTTTTTTTTATTAGGGATTTTTTTTCCTTCCTGGGAGCAGCTTTTTCAAACAATTGGCCCAATGACTGAAAACAAAATTATAAATGTTACGCTCAGTCTCTTACATATTTGCCTAGTCTACCCTCTTCCTTCCCACAGTCCCCATTCTCGAAAAATTCCATAAGCTTCATTAAAATGCTAGACGGAATGCTTTAGAAGGAAGAAACATGAGTAAATCCATATGTACATTTAATCAAAAGTCTATGCCAATTGATGTTGCTGGGGGAAAACCTAAGACATCTCCTGTACCATTGGCAGTGGACCATTGGCTGATATGGCACAAGCATGGAATGAGCTTGAAATAGGGCCATGCAAATTCTTAGGACAGATGTGTGTTTACTTAGTTGATTTTTAGAGAGGAAAAAAAACAAGATACAGCTGATTGAGCCACATTCTCAGGAGAATCTTGATTTGGTAGTATAAAATTATCTAACTTTGACCTAGAGGTTGCTTTCAGAAGATAGTTATATTGTGCAGTCATCCTAACTTCTTGCCAAAAATTAAGATAGACATGCAATTTAGATTTCTCTCTCATATACCACATGTAGAGATGTTCTTTGCTTTCTAATGGAAGTGTTTGCAATTGTTTTTGACCAAAGAGTCATTTTGGATAGTGAGATGGGTAGCATATTAAATAAATAAATAAATAAATAAATAAATAAATAAATAAATAAGCAAGTAAACAAACAAACTCAGGCAAGTAATTCTGATATGGTGTTTAAATGACTTTGCCTCTCGTTTAAAACACTCTTATGTTTTCTCATATTTCTTATTCATTAAAAAGTATAGAAATATCTATTAAGGAAGGGAAAGTGAATTAATTGAGCGCTCTTTTTTGAATGGTGGGGCTAAGAGTGTCCTGAAACCACCCAGAATTAGGTCTTTGGAAAACAAACACTATCACTAGGAATAACATAAAGAACAGCTTACATGTAATCGATGAGTGAGAAATTTGAATGGAAAAATCAGGTGCAAGTTGCCCATAGATGTTACAATCTGGCACTCTGAAAAATTCATTTCATGCCTTCATGAAATGACACAGCAACTGTTTGGTCTGATTCATTCCATGTCTGTCTTAATTTTTGTCCAAGAAGCTCAAAAGCAGCATTCATGCAACTCTTCTCCTTGTAATCCTTGTGAAATAGGTTAGGAGAAGAATAATCAGTTGCCCAAGCAACTGGTGAGCTTTCTGGCTTTGAGTATATTTGTTGCTGGATATCCTCAATTTGCCATTGCAGATGACAGCTGCTGGTAGACCATGGCTGAGTTCAAAAGCTAAGTAGAATCAGTCTTGGTTAGTATTTGGATGGGTGTACCAGAATTATTGATTAAAGTGGGAAGTAGGGGGTGGAGGTGGGGGAACAAGAAGGCAAGCCCAAGCCATTTCTATTCTGTTGCTAACGTAACGGCAGAGATAGACCTGTTCATGATATCATCGATGGCTGAATTAGAGGAGAGTTTATTTTTTTTACTGTTTTCAGTTCAGTTCAAAGCAAAGAATTCATGGTGAGCTGCTGAACAAGGATGAGCAGGATCCAGATTCCAATCCTGTTTGATTGTGCAGTTCACCGAGTGACTTTGGGCCAGATGGCATCATTCAGCTCAACCATCCTTACAGAGTTACAGCATGGAGGGCAAAATAAGAAAAGGCACCCCCTCACGCACATGTTATGTCTCCCCTTTAATTTCAGGTGAGCGAAACAAAATTCAGCCGTTTCAGAATTAACTCAAATCAAAAACAAACCCCCACAAGAGAACAGCTGAAGTAATTCCAAAACACAGCAATAAATCCACACTCTGTCCGGCAATCCTGGCATGGCAGTAATTCACAAGCCTCAGAGAGTTTGCTGCATATCTTCACTCCCATTTGGTCACTTTGCTTCTGGCGAATTCCACCAGCCCAGCCGTGTCCTTTTATCCATTTATGGAGCGTGTTAATTTCCCTAATTAGTTACTGGCTCGACGCCTCCTTCCTAATTGAGATTGGTGTCTCAGCCTCCTTCTATTTCTGACGTCACGCCATAAGTCCTCCAAGTTGTCTTCTCCACTGGAAAACTCTTGCATGCCTTCCTTGTTAGTCAGTCCCAGCTGCTGCTCAGATAAAGAACCAGAGGAGGTCGAAGGTCCTGACAACTCTATTAAATCAGGTTTATCTCCCCTTGTTAAATCCATCTCCTCATCCTGGCTACTATCCAAGTCACTAAGCAATGCCGGCTCATATTTTGCTGCCATATCCTCGTCGCTCGAACTCATACCTGCCACAGGAGCAGATTCCAAACCCGGAGTCACAACACGCACATATGCAGTGCACTGAGTTCTCAGAAAAATGGGTGATGTTTATATAGAAATACGTGTCCTGGTTTCTTCAATATTTTTGTTTATTCTTCTATACATTGCATAAATGCATCATTCTGCATTTGGTTTTTTCCTTCATTTTCCAGTTCAGTGCTACCTTTTTGAATTTGAAAGATGATTTAAAAAAGTATCTGGTCATCAGGTAATTCAGCATTGCTTTGAAAATAGTGTCAATTGCTGTCTGGCTTCTAGAATCAATGGGGATACAGGCTCGAAGTCCATCATCAACTGTAACTGTAATACCACTATCATGTCACCCCAGTCCTTTTTTTTTACTTTAATGAAAAGAAGGACTAGGGGAGACATGATAGCAGTCTTCCAATATCTCAGGGGCTGCCACAAAGAAGAGGGAGTCAAGCTATTCTCCAAAGCACCTGAGGGCAGGACAAGAGGCAAAGGGTGGAAACTAATCAAGAAGAGAAGCAACTTAGAACTAAGGAGAAATTTCCTGACATTTAGAACAATTAATCAGTGGAACAACTTGCCTCCAGAAGTTGTGAATGCTCCAACAGTGGAAGTTTTAAAGAAGAGGTTGGATTAACCAATTGTCTGAAATGCAATGAGTTGCTCCTGAAAGCAAGGAGTTGGACTAGAAGACCTCCAAGGTCCCTTCCAACTCTGTTATTCTATTCTACTGTTGCATAAGTTCATGTTCTACCTTCTCTATCTGGAGAAGGATCATCCTTTTCGTTGCTTAAGAGAACCTTCTCTAAGCTATGTTGGACCATATTTGGGAAATGCGAACTACAACTGACATCATCCTTACCAAAGTCCTTGCCTGACATGGGATAGGAACTATTGTCCAACCTATAAAATCAGCATCAGTTGAGAGGATTGCTTTAACTCCTATGACATAGCACTGTATTTATTTTTAAGAAACTTCCTAGCAACTCTTTTATCTTTTTTTTTAATGGGAATACTTGCATTGCCTCAGTTCTAAGAGTTTTCAGCCAACATTTATAGCATTTTTCAAAAGCAAAAATTACAGAACTATTGTTCATCTATTGTTTTAATAGTCTGCATATTACATGCCTACATTACCTTTGAAGCAGTAATCTGAAAAATAGCTCATAATTAATGTGCATTCTTATTTCTTCCTTTTTTCTACTTGTTCCCATGAAGAACAGGAGACAGAGTAGTAGATTTTTAAAGGGCAGACGGAATGGAAGTCTGCCCAATAATAAATCAAAGACAAAAGTCATGGTACTTAGCAATTCAAGGCAAATATATGCTATCTGGTCCCTTCACCCAATGAAGTATGCAGTCTGCCAGAAGCAAGCATCAGGGAAATGACAGATCAATTTTCAAGACTTAGCATGCTTACCATCAACTTCCCTTGCTTCTATATATGGGGGCAAATTATAATTCAGCTGATACATAGAGCCTTGTCCCACATTTTTTTTATCATCTAGAAACAAAGCTTAAGATCCAGGTGGTAGGTATTCTGTTTCATTATTCCAGTCCGTGGAAGAAATGCAGGAAGGGAAAGATGACAATACAGGATAATCACTGACTACACAAATTTTTGTTGGGGGGAGTGTTTTGATTCCTGGGGTAGTAGTTTGAGTTATCTAAATGATGACATCAGAGGAACTGCATCTCGCATAGAATAATAAAAATGTGTTTGGCCAAAGCATTCCAAGCTTAATCTGGGGTCTTTAAAGTGAATCCTGGAAATTGGAAAAAAAGGACCTCAACTTGCAGATTATAGAAAGTAAGAATTTTGGTAAGATGGTTTATAAAGTTCATGGCTTTCATTGTCTGTACAGTACATTAATGCAGAGAGTATGGGAAATAAAACAAGAGGGGCTTAATATCTTATTACAGAAGGCAAATATGATTTAATAGGTATAACAGAGACCTGGTTAGGATGGTTCCTATGACTAGAATAAAACCATTACAGGATACCAATTGTTAATTGTTAATACAATATGTGTGTAAAAACATAAAATATGTACACTTTGCTTGCTGTAAAGAAGTAATGAATAGACAAATGAAAGCCACATTGTAGGTGGTGTCTAACCTAACATGCCAAAGCACAGACAATGCCTTCCAAAGCGAACTGTAAATGTTTCAATGTTTAATTACTCCAACATTTGTTGGAATACAAACTCTGCCAAACATGGTTCTTCCAGGAAATTCCAAACTTGACTTGCTTTTCTTCTTCTTCTTCTTCTTCTTCTTCTTCTTCTTCTTCTTCTTCTTCTTCTTCTTCTTCTTCTTCTTCTTCTTCTTCTTCTTCTTCTTCTTCTTCTTCTTCTTCTTCTTCTTCTTCTTCTTCTTCTTCTTCTTCTTCTTCTTCTTCTTCTTCTTCTTCTTCTTCTTCTTCTTCTTCTTCTTCTTCTTCTTCTTCTTCTTCTTCTTCTTCTTCTTCTTCCAATGTTCAGCTATCCCTGCTGTGATGTTTAACAATAAGGAAGACTTAATTGAAAAAATGAAAGTTGCAGGAATGAGGGGTCCTTGGTGCTCTCCAAGCTTGGTAGTTTTCTTACGTTTCAACTAGGGTACAGATGTACCCACACTAGGTAACATCATCAGTGCTAGTAAGGAGTGCAGTTTGGTCTCAGAGTCTCAGTTTATATTCTAGTGACTTGTACTGTCATTTTTAGTGGGAGTTGTCTTAGAAGTTATTTGGTTGTTGTTAACTTTGATTGGCAGTTCCTTGATATAAACTGAGAGCAAACCCTACTCCTTATTAGCACTGATGATGTTCCCTAGCTTGGGCAATGAAACGTCTCCAAGAAAACAACCAAACTCAGAGAGCATAAAGGACTCTTCATTTCAACCCTGAGCTATAAATAATATTTATTAGTATCCAGTTTGTCGGCTTCGCGAGCGGCAGGGATTCGCGAAGCTGCGCGATCCCTGCTGCGCTAGCCGCTTTTGGTGCTCCGATCCGGACGGGTCCGGAGCTAGGCTGCCCTGTAGGGGCAGCTGAAGATAGGGGGATCTGGAGAGGGGTTTGGGGGTGTTGCAGACCCCCTCCCCGGCCGGCAGAACCCCCTTTTCCCAAGACAGTGCAGCGGCGGTCCGTAATGGCCGCCACAAAGAAGCTGGCAGCCGGGTAAGAATGCGCAGGAGGAAGTGGAGAAAGTTTTTGAAAGGAGAAAGTTTTTCTTGGTTCCCAGGACTCTAAGACATATTTAACAAAATTCCTGAAAAGTATGACTTTCTGAATGATACCTTCTAGAAGAGGAAAAAAGTGGCAGTTTGGTGGTGCTGAAGGGAAAGTTTACCCTCCTTCCCTATGGAATTAATAAGTGGATATTAAGAAACCTATTTTTTTTAGGTGAAAACTGGCTTTAAGTGATGAGTGGGAAGGGAGAGGACTAAAAAAAAATATTTGTATGCTAAGACTTTGTTGGAGGAGATGCCTTAAGGATTGGAGACTGAAATATATTGCAATAAGACTTTAAGAAACAGATTTGGACTTTCTTTTTCTCTGATTGATACTACCCCAGGAGGAGAAAGTGAGAACTCTGCCTTGGTTTGGACTGATTGATAACTTTGGGACTGTTTTATTTTTTCTTTGGAATACTCTGGTTGTTGTAAGAAGAAAGAAGGGGAAAAGAAAAGAAAAGATTTATAATGGCTCTTTCTATTGAGGAACTGAGAAAAGATTATGAGCAAGCAAAAAAAAATGGTAAAGCTGGTTTGAAAGAAGCCTTCCTTTTTCTAGAAATGGCGCTTATTAACTATCAACAATCATTACAACAGATGAAGACAGCAGAAGAAGAAGAAGGAGAGGAAGCCATTTTTAATGAATTTCAGAATTCGACCAAGAAAGAAGGAAGAGGGAAAGGAAGAGAAATAAAGGACTTAAGATTTAAAAAAATACTTAAGAAAGGGAAAAATAAGGTGCAAAATCAATATAATGATAGTAAACAAAAGGGAAAAGGAACATGGGGGTTTCCGGTTTGTCGGCTTCACGAGCGGCAGGGATTTGCGAAGCTGCGCGATCCCTGCTGCGCTAGCCGCTTTTGGGGCTCCGACCCAGACGGGTCGGAGCTAGGCTGCCCTGCAGGGGCAGCTGAAGGTAGGGGATCCAGAGAAGGGTTTGGGGTGTTGCAGACCCCTCCCCGGCCGGCAGAACCCCCTTTTCCCAGGACGGTGCAGCGGCAACCGTAATGGCCGCCACAAAGAAGCTGGCAGCCGGGTAAGAATGCGCAGGAGGAAGTGGAGAAAGTGCTTGAGAGGAGAAAGTCTTTCTTGGTTCCTAGGACTCTAAGACATATTTAACAAAATTCCTGAAAAGTATGACTTTCTGAATGATACCTTCGAGAAGAGGAAAAAGCGGCAGTTTAATGGTGCTGAAAGGATAGCTTACCCTCTTTTTACGGAATAAAAAGTGAACATTAAGAAACCTATTTTTTTAGGTGAAAACTGGCTCTAAGTGATGAGTGGGAAGAGAGGACTAAAAAAAATATTTGTATGCTAAGACCTTGTTGGAGGAGATGCCTTAAGGATTGAAAGACTAAAATATATTGCAATAAGATTTTAAGAAACAGATTTGGACTTTCTTTTTCTTTAATTGATACTACCCCAGGAGGAGAGAGTGGGAACTCTGTCTTGGTTTGGACTGACTGAGAACTTTGGGATTGTCTTATTTTTCCTTTGGAATATTCTGGCTGTTGTAAGAGAAAAGAAAAGAAAAGATTTATAATGGCTTCTTCTATCGAGGAACTGAGAAAAGATTATGAGCAAGCAAAACAAAATGGTAAAGCTGGTTTGAAAGAAGCCTTCCTTTTTTAGAAATGGCGCTTATTAATTATCAACAAACATTGCAACAGATGAAGACAGCAGAAGAAGAACAAAGAGAGGAAGCCATCTTTAATAAATCTCAGAACTCGACCAAGAGGGAAGGAAGAGGAAAAAGAAGAGAAATAAAGGACTTAAGATTTAAAAAACATTTAAGAAAGGGAAAAACAAGGTGCAAAATCAATATAAGGATGGTAAACAAAAGGGAAGAGGAATACGACAGAGAAGGGAAGCCAGTAAGGCAGAGGCTAGAAGAAGGGGGCTAGAAAGGTTTGTTGGGGGAAGAAAGAAAGGGAAAAGGTGGAGAAAAGCTACAAAGTTTTGAAATTAAATGAGAAAAAGAAATTTTTTTAGGGATAAAGGATAAGTATAATTTCTTCAAAAAGATTTTGCAAGGTACATAAGATGATATTGTAGTATTGTATCAGAAATAGAAAATTTAAATGGCTTGAGAGTTGATAAGAGATTAAAATGTTGGAATGTTAATAATGATTGGTTTGAAAATATAATATGAGGGGAGATTTAGAATATTAAAGTTTATTAAGATTATGGTATTGATGTTATTATAAAACTTTCATTATAGTATTTTGTTTTTAATATTTAAATCTATTGCTTAACTATGTATTTAATTGTTTTAGATGTATTATTCAGTTAGAATGTACCAAGCAAAATCGGATTGGGTAGTTTAAAGATTAATTTGATTAATTTAGTGGGGAGATAGAAAGGCATCATACTCTGATTAGTGATTTCAGGAGAAATTTCTTTCTTTTAAAAGGAATGAGACAAAGGTATAATAGAGAATGGACAAAAGATATAAATATAATGACTCAAATTAAGATGATTAATTAAGATAGAATCAAGAAGAGTGAAATATGTGGAGAAGTTAATATAGAAGACTTAGAATGGTAAATAAAATAAGTAATGATATGTAAGATGAGCCTGAATATAATTGAAGTCCATGAAAAGAGAGATACCTGGGTCCAAGTTACTTTCCAAAAAGATCTTTTTTATGTTTTGTGTGTTGTGTGATTATGTTGTTTTTTTGGGGGGAAATTAATAAAACCTTGTAGAAATATAGAATGAGAATAATGGTAACTAAGTCAGAAAGAAGTAGATGAAATAATAATAATAAAATTGAATAAGAGTGAAGAGAAATAAAGGGAAATTGGATAAGAGGTTTTTGTATGTTTATATGGAAATGGTTTAAAACAGAATTATAGTTTATCTGACTTGTTAAATTTATAATGGAAAAAGGTTTAAACATGTAATGGATAATGATGACTTGTGTGTTTTGAAAATCAATAAAACTTGTTTTTTTTAAAAAAAAAAAAAGGGAAAAGGAACACGACAGAGAAGGGAAGCCAGTAAGGCAGAGGCTAGAAGAAGGGGGGGTAGAAAGGTTTGTTGGGAGAAGAAAGGAAGGGAAAAGGTGGAGAAAAGTTACAAAGTTTTGAAACTAAATGGGAAAGAAGGAATCTTTTTTAGGGATAAAGGTTAAAGTATAATTTCTTCAAAAGAGATTTTGCAAGGTACATAAGATGATATTGTAGTATTGTATTAGAAATAGAAAACTTAAATGGTTTAAGAGTTGATAAGAGATTAAAATGTTGAAATGTTTAATAATGATTGGTTTTAAAATTAAATAATATGAGGGGAGGCTTAGAATATTGAGTTTTAATTAAAGAGTTTAATAAGATTATGGTATTGATGTTATTATAAAAAATTTATTATAGTATTTGTTTTTTGGAAAAGGCAATGGGAATGTTATAAGATGTAATATTTAGATTTATTGTTTAATTATGTATTTAATTATTTTGGATGTACTATTTAGATAGAATGTACCAAGCAGAATCTGATTGGGTATTGGGTGTTGTTCTAAATGTTAATTTGATTAATTTAGTGGGGAGATAGAAAGGCGTCATACTCTGATTAGTGATTTCAGGAGAAACTTCTTTTTTTATATATAAGGAATGAGACAAAGGGACAATAAAGAATGGACAAAAGATACAAATATAATGATTTAAATTGAGATGATTAATTAAGATGGAATTGAGAAGAGTGAAATGTGTGGAGAAGTTAATATAGAAGACTTAGAATGGTAAATAAAATGGGTAATGACATGTAAGATGAGCATGAATATAATTGAAGTCCATGAAGAGAGAGATACCTGGGGCCAGGTTACTTTCCAAAAAGATTTTTCTTTATGTTTTGTGTGTTGTGTGTATATGTTTTTTTTGGGGGGAGAATTAATAAAACCTTGCAGAAATATAGAATGAGAATAATGGTAACTAAGTCAGAAAGAAATAGATGAAATAATAATAATGAAATTGAATAAGAGTAAAGAGAAGTAAAGAGAAATTGGATAAGACGTTTTTGTATGTTTATATGGAAATGGTTTAAAACAGAATTATAGTCTATAAAACAAGGTTTTATCTGACTTGTTAAATTTATAATGGAAAAAGGTTTAAGCATGTAATGGATAATGATGATTTGTGTGTTTTTGAAAATTAATAAAACTTGTTTTTTTAAAAAAATAATAATAATATTTATTAGTATCAGAAATGTTTGAAGAAAGTGAGTATAGTTAAACACATAACTTGGGCTAGGAAAAAAGTGGATCTTAATAAATGCATGGCAACGGTAAGTAATCCTGTGTAGGAAGTTAGCACCCACCTCTCTCCTAGAAAATGAAAATATCCTAGGAAATATTAAAAATGCAGAATATTTCCCCTAAAAAAGAGTAGAAACTCAGAAACAGAAACTCACCTCAGAAGTAGAAGCTCACCCCCACCTTTGTTAATGGGTGGGCCATTCAGGCCTGGCCCAGAATAGTTTACATAACAAAGATCTCCAGGTAAAGCTATAGCTATTGCCCAAAGCCCTTTTCATTACATCATCATCCAGCAAGGCTCAACCAAGCCTGGAACTCAGGACAGCCTACAGAGTTGTCCCTGCATGGCCCCATGGGAATCTGACAACCAATCAGAATACAAGCTCAAATTCAAATCTCAACAGAGAGTATAAAACCAGGCACTTTCAGCCCTCCTCCTTCTTGATCTTCTTGATCTTTTCCTTCACCTTGAAGCATATGATCATCCTTTTCACTTTGGAGCTCCTGTCCACCATTAAACCATCTTTCTAAACAGCCTCCATGTTTCCAGTGTCTTTTTCCCCACTTGGAACTGAACCCAGAAGGATATTTCTTCCAACAATTGCATAGCAGGAGATACTAATGGAAACTGGAACTTGAGATGAGTTGGTGTTCTAAAAGAAAAGCACACTAAAGTCAAGATTTCAAAGCAAACAGAAACCAATGCCCAGAATCATTTATTGAGAATAAAAATAAATAAAAATAAAATAAATAAATGTGGCTGCACAGACAACTTAATGAAGTTCTAAAACTAAAAGAAGAACATATAGAGAATGGGAAAAGTGGCAGATTACAAGCAAAGTGAATATTTTAGGAGTCAAAAGTGTAGCATTCGTTTCTGGAAAGCAAAAGCTCAAAATAAAGAAGGAAACTAAGAATAACCAAAATCATTTCTTTTGATATTTTCAAAATAAAGAGGGGGAAAGCATTCTTCCAATACTGGAAGACAGAAAACTTTTCAATGTGTAAGAAAAGGAAAGCAAAGTTATTCAACGATTATTTTGGATTCATGTTTTCTAACAAATGTACTGTATATGTTTGAAGAATAAGAGGATATGTGTCTATGGAGATTCTCAATGATCCAGATCATGGATGTCCCAAAGTGCTGTGTTCAAAAGAGAACAGGACTTTGTTTTTCCTTGAAAATGTTTCGCCTCTCATCCAAGAAGCTTCTTCAGTTCTGTACTTGTATGTCTTCAAGGAAAAACAAAGAAAGTCCAATTGCATTTTGAAAAAAAGTACCTGTGGAATAAGAACATACTTCTTTATTTTTAATTAAATCTTGAGGATTAGATTAACTGCATTTTAGAAATAAAGGAACAGGTCGATATGTGGGGCAAAAGTTTATTGCTGTATTTTCTTTGGTAAATTCTAATGAAAAGACAGGTAAATAGAGAAGAGCAAATCATGAGCTTATCTTCAAAAAGGAGAAAAAGAAAGATCCCACAAACTGTAGACCTGTCAACGAGATGTCAATACATAGGGCAGTTCCAGAGGAGATCTATCAGCACTTTGAAAGTAATTTAGTAATTACCACAGTTCAGCATGGATTGGTGGAGACTGTACCTTGCCAGGCTAACTTTTATCTTATATTTTCTGTATCTTCCTTAATGTTAGCCAGTTTTGCATAATGAGGCCTCAAGCTATGGTAGAAACTGGAGAATGTAAGTTTTACTCTTGCTTTGGGCACAAGGCTATCTGGGTGGCTTTGAACCAGTCACACTCTCTCAATCTTTGCAAAGAGGCAATGGCAAGCTGCTTCCAAAAAATCTTGCCAAGAAAACTGCAGGGACTTGTGTAGGCAGTTGCCAGGAGTTAAGATTAACTCAAAGATACAAAAAAAAACCCTCCCTTTCCAGAATAGAATAGAATGGAATGGAATGGAATGGAATGGAATGGAATAGAATAGAATAGAATAGAATAGAATAGAATAGAATAGAATAGAATAGAATAGAACAGAACAGAACAGAACAGAACAGAACAGAATAGCTTTATTTGGCCAAGTATGATTAGACACACACAAGGAATTTGTTTCCAGTGCAGAAGTTCTCAGTGTACATGCAAAGAAGGGGTAGTAGAAAAGATGAGAAGTCTATCTGTCTATCTTCCAGAAATCAAAGCCTTTTAGAGAGAAAGAAAGGACCAACACTTAGAACTGCAGAGTATTGTTTTCTTCCACAGGATATTTAATCTGGATCTAGACAACTTTTAGGATTGTCTAGGAGACATGCTACTACAGTACTTACATTTTCATAATATTGAACAGTCAAGATGTGAATTTTGGGAACAACCTACTTATTTGACAAGCATGGCAGTGTCAAGACAGGGTAGCTTGGATGATTTTTCCCAGTACTGTCAAATATAATTACTTGAGAAGTTTCCTAAGTACATTTCTCTTCTTTGCAAATCGTTTAATGGTCCAGAAAGGAATATTTATCAGTGGATTTAAAGAGTCTCAGGAATCTTCCCATCATCTCCTGAACATGTGCTTTTAGATAGGGCGTCTCCAACCATTGCCCTCCCCACTGGCTGTGGTTTTCTCCTCTTCCAGACAAAAGCAGATTATTATTTTCTTTGCAGAGCTTATCTAGAGCAATGTTTCTCAATCTCAGTAACATTAAAATGAGTGGACTTCAACTCCCAGAATTGCCATAGCCAGCATGGGTTCTAGAAGTTGAAGTCCATGCATCTTAACATTTCTACAGTTGAGAAGCTTTTTCTTCCTCAATCAGTCCCCTGAGATGTCAAGCGGCTTTTGTTCATCCAGGGGTCCAGAAAAATAATACAGCTGTATTCTTATTCTTGTAACTACCCACAAGGATTGGTCTAAAGCAAATAACAAATAGTAATGTGCAAAGTTGGCCATTGCTCACATGTTGTAAATATTATGATCAGCAAGCAATGTAACTACAGAGAAAGTACTGTAGATTCATTCCATAATCTTACCAATAATCTAATAACTCAGGCAAACATAATGAGAGAACATATAATTTTATGTTCTCTATTTATGCTTGCCTGAGTTGTTAGACTGTTGACTTGGGTTAATAAACACAAAGGGTAACTTGTGGTTAACTGAACAAACTTTGGATAATTCCCACCCCCTTCCTCTCTCCCCTTGTGTCTGTATGATCTATGTATTTACATACTTCTTTAAACAAATATTAATCATTGTTCTGAATCTGGTTTTTGCAGTATATTTCATTCCTATTGTACACTTGGACTAAATAAGCTTGGTTAGAGTCTTTCTTAATTGTAAAAACCATGTTGCCAACTTTTAACCATGTGATATAAAGTCATGAGACATATAAAAAGGATTTGAGGTGGACATCCTGGGATTCCATAGAGAACAAACTCTTATCAAAACCTCTAGCAATTTTGCCTAACACTGCTAAACTATGTTGGAGGAGGAGGAAGAGGAGGAAGGGGAGGGGGAGGAAGAAGTAGAAGTAGAAGTAGAAGTAGAAGTAGAAGTAGAAGTAGAAGAAGAAGAAGAAGAAAGAAGAAGAAGAAGAAGAAGAAGAAGAAGAAGAAGAAGAAGAGGAGGAGGAGGAGGAGGAGGAGGAGGAGGAGGAGGAGGAGGAGGAGGAGGAGGAGGAGGAGGAGGAGGAGGAGGAGGAGGAGGAGGAGGAGGAGGTTTGGATTTGAATGCAGCAAAAATTACTGGGAACAACAATTTGACATAGTTCTTGAAAATGAACAGATCAAGATATTTTGGGTCTTTTGAATCCAAACAGATAGACATCTGGCCCACAACACACCTGACATCACTATCATGGAAAAGGAAAAAGTTTGGCTCATTGATCTTGCAATACCAGGTGATGCATAAACTGAAGAGAAACAACTAGAAAAAATAACGAAATACCATATTCTGCAAATTGAAGTTGACTGGTTGTGAAGGAAGAAACCAATGGTTGTACCAATAGCAATAGGAGCCCTTGGAGCAATACCCAAAGGGTTGCCTAGATACATGGAAATTTTGAACTTATCAGACCTGAATATTCTGACTTTGCAAAAAAATAAAACATCTTACTTGGAAGTGCCTACATACTTAGATGTTACCTTAACAGCTCTTAGGTCCTTGGTTAGGACTTGAACTGTTAAGTTTTTACCCCTCTCAGACTGTGAATCGAACTGATGATGATGATGATGATGATGATCTCTTTTATTCATTAAACATGAAACTCAAGTCAACTGAACATTTAAAAATGTATCACAAATATCGTTGACTGGTGCTAATGGTTGATAGGTGTTGCTCCCGGCATCCTAGGTTAATAATTAATAATTATTAGGTTAACTATTAACTAACTATTAAACTAGGTTAATAGTTGTTTATTATTATTATTATTATTATTATTATTATTATTATTATTATTATTATTATTATTATTATTGGTTGATCTTTACTAAGATTGATTTATCTTTAGTAAGATTCACAGCCTTGGGGGCTGGTTGGTAGCTCAACAGCTCGAGTCCTAGGAACTGTTAAGGTAGCATCAACTGTTAAGGTAGCATCAGAGGATCAGAGGATACAGACAATACTGCTACCCTACAAAAAGATCTTGACTATGTATCTGAATGGTCAAACAAATGGCAACTTCAAATCTCAACAAATAAATGCTCTGTCTTACATATTGGCAAAAAAAATCAGAAAATAAAATACAAGCTAAATAGTCAAGATCTTGTTGATGACCCAAGCTCTGTAAAGGACCTTGGAATACTCACCTCTAATGATCTAAGTGCTAGAGCCCACTGCAACTACATAGCCAAAAAGGCATTAAGAGTTGTTAACCTAATCCTACGTAGCTTTTTCTCTGGTAATATCACACTACTAACCAGAGCATACAAAACATTTGCTACACCAATACTCGAATACAGTTCATCAGTCTGGAACCCTCATTACGTATCTGATATTAGCACAATTGAGAAAGTCCAGAAATATTTCACAAGAAGAGTTCTCCACTCTTCTACTCGTTGTAGAATACCTTATGCCACCAGACTTGAAATTCTAGAACTAGAAAACCTTGAATTACGCCGTCTTCGGGTCTGACTTAAGCATGGTATATAAAATCATACATTGCAATGTCCTACCTGTCAATGAATACTTCAGCTTCAACCATAACAACACAAGAGCACACAATAGATACAAACTCAAAGTAAACCGCACCAAACTTGATTGCAGGAAATACGACTTCAGTAATAGAGTGGTCAATGTCTGGAATACTCTACCCGACTCTGTAGTCTCTTCCCCAAACCCCAAAAACTTTAACCTTAGACTGTCTACTATTGACCTCACCCCTTTCCTAAGAGGTCTGTAGGGGGCGTGCATAAGCGCACCAACGTGCCTACCGTCCCTGTCCTATTGTTTCTCTTATTCTTTTATTTTTCTTATATGTACCCATTTCATGTATTCACAACTATGTATACACTTATACTTATTATCTTGTAAACAATTGGCAAATCAAATAAATAAATAAATAAATAAAATATAAGCTGTTCCAAGTAGGGTGGTTTTTTTTGTAGAATCAAGGTATTCAAGTCTGATAAATTCAGAATTTCCAAATAGCAAGATAGCCCTTTAGGTATTGCTCCAAGGGCTCTAATTACAATAGGGATAACACAAGATTTCTTTTTCCAAAGTCGCTCAACTTCAGTTTGTAAGTCCTGGTACTTTGTGATTTTTTTCTTGCTGCTTGTCTTCAATTCGTGCATCACCAGGTATTGCTATGTCAATGAACCAAACCTTTTTCTTTTCAACTATTGTTATGTCAGGTGTGTTGTGGGCCAAGTGCCTGTCAGTCTGAATTCTGAAGTCCCACAAGATCTTAACTTTTTCATTCTCCAGAACCTTCTCAACCTGATGTTCCCAGTAGTTGTTACTATATTCAAATCCAAACTTTTGGCACAATTTCCAGTGAATGATTTTAGCAACTCAGTTATGGTGTTCTAGGTAGTCAGTTTGTAAAATTTTGCTACCCCCACTGATTAAATGGTCATCTATTTCATCTTTCTCATTACAGAGGTGGCATTTGCTGTTGGTGGTGACGTGCTGAATCTTTGCCTTCATGCAATTTGTGGCTAAGGCTTGTCCTTGAGCAGCCAAAATAAAGCCTTCAGTTTCTTTTTTTCAGTATTCCTGATTTTAGCCAGTTCCAAGTAAGCTTTTGGTCAGTTTTGCCTTCAATACTTTTCAGGTATTGGCCATGCTTAGCTTTGCTTTTCCAATTTTCAGTCTGCTTCTCAATTACTTCTTTTTTGTATTCAGCTTTTGACTTGGTTGTCTTCAAAAGGCCTCCTTTATGTACTGGCTCTTCACTTTTCTGGATGTAGTCATTCAAATTGTGTCTTTCTTCTTCTACAGTCTGCTTTACTTGTGGGAGACCTTGACCACCCTCTGCTCTCGGTAGATATAATCAATCAGCACCACTTTTAGGGTGCAAGACGTGATTCATAGTCATAAGCTTCCTTGTTTTTCTCTCCAAATTGTCCAGCTCCATCTGGGTCCAGTCAATTATTCCTGCAGAGTATCGAATCACAGGTATAGCCCAGGTATTTACTGCTTTTATGATTATTATGATTATTATTATTATTATTATTATTGCAAACTGCAATTAACAAAAAGGTAAACATTAAATTGTCTTACTGAGAAAGAAAAAATAATTTGGTAAAATATGTAAACTGAAATTACAGGAATACAGTTCTTAAGAGGTATATTTAATGTTTTTACACAACTTTTCATGAATTGTAGTGCAAGTTGAGGCTGCCATTCAGATTTCTGACTGCAACAAAGCTTTAATTTCTATATTTTGGGTCTCTTGCTAAGAGTCATACTGTAAAAATAAATAGAGGATAAGATACAGCCATATATGAATTGGTGGTATGTAAAACTGTTAATGCCACTAGGTTTATTAGTGCCACTTTTGTTAATTATGTTAACTATTATTAAAACATAAATAGAATTACTTAGCTTTGGATTTCATATAGAAATTTAAAGATTTAATGTTTATTTAGTTGGCATCTATCATCTCAGATGCCAGAAGTAAAATACCATTCACGCATCATCACAAAATCTCCAGAACCATAAAGCCTACAAACTTGAAATCTGACACGAATGTTCCTCTTGGCTTCTAGGTGCTCACTAAGAAAGGATTTTTCAAAATGATCATCAGAGCGTTATTATTTCATATAGTATTATTAACATGCTCTGATGATAAGGAGTTCTACACCCTCTTCCCACCTGAAAAGAAATCTGTTCCAAATGCAAAACACAAGCACAAGAGAGGAGTTTCAGTTTTACTTTCACAGCAGCAAGCAGCTTTAGTACAGAACAGTTGAGCTAAGCCATGCCCAGGCTCCTTGCTATCTCCTTGCTCACACAGCAAATACTGTTTCAGTTTCCAAACAGCTCTCAACTCTCTCACACACTAACAGGACTTTAGCCAGATGAATACTGGTGGATGCTGATTTCCCCCCCTTTTTTTCCTCCAAGAAAACTAAGAATGACCACGTATTTTCATAGCAAAGCACAGGATACACTGCAAGCAAGAATATGAAAAATTGTTTTAAAAATTCCCCATCATGTCTCTTTAAAACCTGTATGTGCCTTGTTTAAATTATTTACCAAGTTGTAAACTTCACCCCTCCAACAGACTATATAGTTTCAAGAACGATGGAACTTTAAATAAAGGGTTTGTATATTTTTAATGGCAGCCCTTTTATTTGACCCCAGAAAACTTTGTGGGCCAAGACCAGCTCCAGAGGGAGCAGATCCAAAACTTCTCTCTCCCACAAGCCAAATCTGATCTCGCCCACATGAATAACGTCCACCAGAGGCTGGCAAAATAAGTTCTCCACCTGTTTTTTTAGCAAGAACTTTTTTTGTTCATTTAAGGAGAAGAAAAGATTTATCAAAGAGAAAATGGAAAATGTCTAAAGAAGAAGAAGAGGAAACTTAGTGGATGACTGAGTAGTAAATTATTTGGCATATTTTGCTCAGTTACTTTTATTAACATTTTGAATGCTGTATTTGCATCAATTTTTTAAAACAAAAATCAGGTCTACCCACCAGAGAAGAAGAGATACAGGAAAAAGACTGCTAAATACAAGCAGGAACAGCTATTAAAATGAAATTAGAAATGCGGAATGTTCTTTCTCTCCACTGGTTGCACAGCTCTTAAAATGCCAGCTTTCATCCCCCTCAAAAAAAAAAATCCTAACCATGACTAATGCTGCGTTTTTCCAAATGCATGCCTCAACTACTTGTACAATGGCAACCAGATTAGAAGGTTTTTGTAAAGCAACATGTCTATGGCAGAGGTGGCATTCAGCAGGTTCTGACCAGTTCTGGAGAACCGGTAGCGGAAAATTTGAGTAGTTCGGAGAACCAGCAAATACCACCTCTGACTGGCCCCACCCCCATCTATTCTCTGCCTCTGAGTCCCAGCTGATCGGCTGGGTCTTTTTTTGGTTGTCCTGAACAGGAGAACAGAGCTGGAAAGCAGGTTAGTGGAGTGGGGAGGGAATGGGGATTTTGCAGTATCCTTCCCCTGCCACACCCACCAAGCCATGCCCACAGAACCCATTGTTAAGTTCGGAAGGTCGGGCTCATAGAGACGAGAGACTCAGGTTCAGTAAACAACAGCTCTTTATTTACAGGCTAGATCAGGCTAAAGCAATAGCAGCCGCGGCGGCTCTTTTATAGAGCTTGCTGTGGCTTGGCGGCAATAACATCGCTTTAAGTCTCCCGCGCTTGGTTTTAACCAATCGCGCAGACTCTTAGCGAGCCAATCATAACCGCCCAGGCTGTCCAATCAGGTAGCAGTTGAAACGGACCAATGGGAATGCAGGGTTTCAAGCCTGCTAATATGGAACACCCATAGTAAAAAGATTTGAATCCCACCACTGGTTTATGGAGATTCTCAGTCATCCAAGTCATGATTGTCCCAAGGGTGTTTTTTTTTTCCAAGAAGCAACTAGACTTTCTGGTTTTTCTTTGAAGACATTTCGCTTCTCATCCAATAAGCTCCTTCAGAGCTGAAGAAGCTTCTTCAATGAGAAGTGAAATGCCTTCAAAGAAAAACCAGAAAGTCTTGTAAAAAAGCACCTGGGAAAAGCACAACAAGGAGGGTCTGTTCCTCCTGTTCTTCCCTACATGGGCCATTAATCACTTATTCTTGGACTTGGTTGAAGTTAAGGAAAGGGCTCTCCTGCTTTATTCACAGCTTACTCCTTAAAGAGAACCACCATCAAGATCAGGAGTGTCAAACTCAATTTCATTGAGGGCCACACCAGGGTTTTGGTTGACTTCAGGGAGGTGGGAGGGCGTGGCCAACTGTGTGGGTGTGGCCAACTGTGTGGGGAGGGTCAGCTTGACTCCACTCCCCAAACTGCTGGCATGTTTCCTCTTTGCATTGGATAGACCAGGCTGACGCCACGCTGGCCTAATCTTTCTTCTCATTGGGTAGACCAGGATGGCCCTGTGGGCCGGATCCAACCACATCTCAGGCCAAATCTGGCCTGTGGGCCTTGAGTTTGACACCCTGATCATGATCCATTAGAAACATCTGTTATTTGGTGACAGTAGAGCTAGCAACCCCTTAGTCTACAGATAATCCCTGGTGGAAAAGAATACGGTCAACAAATATTATTATTATCTAATGCAACATTATGTTAACCATTTGGTTGCTAACATGTAAAGTGTTTTTTTCAACAAGCCTGGGAATCTGTATATGTGTAATAGTCTCCTGCTTGTAGTTTTGTTTGTTTTTGTTTACTGTTTTAATTGATTTTCTGGTATGTTTTTACTGTACACCACTCAGAGCTACTTTGTGTAAGATGGAAGGTTATATAAATGTGACAAGTAAGTGAATAAATAACCCCCTCCCCCTGAGTTACTTGGCTGAGATGAGCAGTGTAGAAATTTAATAAATGCATTAAAAATGAAATAAGTAAAATTTAATACAAATAGTCCTCAACTTACAACAGTTCACTTAATGAGCATTTAAAGTTACAACGGCACTGAAAACGGTGACTTATGACCATTTTTCACATGAACAATGCAGTTTCCCCACAGTCACATGACCAAAATTCAGATGCTTGTCAACTGGCTCATATTTATGACGGTTGCAGTATCCTGGAGCTATTGTGAGCAGTTTTTACGACCTTCTGTCACGCAAAATCAATGGAAAAGTTAGATTCACTTAACAATCCTTGTTAAGATTCACTTAACAATCCTAATATAACAAATGCAATGATCCACTTAACAACTGTGGCAAGAAAAGTCATAAAACGGGGCAAAGTCACTTAAATGTTTCACTTAGCAGCATATATTTTGGGCTCAATTGTGGTCACAGCTCAAGGACTACCTATACCAAGGGTGAAAGTTTTAAGACTTGTGAACGTCAACTCCCAGAATTCCTGAGCTAACATGACTGGAGGAGGAATTCTGGGAGTTGAAGTCCACAAGTCTTAAAACTGTCAAGTTTGAAGACTCCTGACCTATACAAAGGCAGCCTTTTTTAGGGCACTTCAGTCAGTGGCAGGGTGCAACCACTTCCACCCTTCCTAATGGTAAGATCAGCCTGAGGGCAGGTGAACAAATAGCAATGACAATGTGTGGAAGAAGATGAACATGTTCAGAGAAAGAGATGACCCTTTGCAGAAGTTGAACTCTACCAGTCTTGGGAAGAACCAACCGAGAAGACCTAGTGTGCTTCAAAACTGCAGAATCAATTGGGTACCATTTCTTGGCTGTGATGTTCATGTTATAATAGAAACTGCATAACAGGGACGTTTTACTCACTGGAGCAGAGCTGACTTCAACCCCACCTTCTCCCCACTGCCCCATAACAAGCCTTCTTATAGGAGAGGCCTCCTCAGCTGTGCTGTACACTTGCCAAGACAACACAAAATCCACCTGGTTCTTACAAAATAGTCTAAACATACATGTAGATCTGTGGAAATTATTGCAAGTGTTCTCCAGGGTTCATTGGCCAAGTACTCTGTGGTGGGATAGTGTATCAAAGAAGGGAAATATATGCCATATAAATTCACCTGAAATTCGGAGCCAAAATAAACTGCCTCTGAATATATAGGGTAGGGGTGTCAAACTCAAGGCCTGGGAGCCCATGGGGTGCTTAGATTTGGCCTGTGGGGCCACCCTGGAAGCAGCAAAGGACCAGCCTGCGGTTCTTCTGCTAGTGAAAATGGAACTCGAGAGCACCATGCACTACCCTCCCGAGCTCCGTTTTCAGCTATGATGGCCTCCTGCAACCCTCTGCCAGTGAAAACGGAGCTCGGGAGGGCTGCGTGTGGCACTCCTGAGCTCCATTTTCACTGGCAGATCGCTCAGACCACCAGAGGTGCCCCCAACACAAGTGACGTTGAGTTGGTCACATCGACCTTGGCCACACCCACTCCTGCCCCCCGAGATCAAACACAACCCTGATGTGGTGCTCAATTAAATCAACTTTGACCCCCCCTGTTATAGGGATTATAATTCCCAGAATCCATAGAGGACAATTCTCAGCGGGATTATGGGAATTTCTCATTCAGTTCTTTTTAACATATTGCAACTCATAATTAATGCATGAGAACTGCTTGCAGAAAGAGGTGGCCAGAAGTCGGAAATTTGTAATCCTGAGATCATTTGTGACCTTCCCAAGGGGCTTCGGACAAGCAGAGTCAATGGAGGAAACCAGATTCACTTACAGCCACATGATTTGCTTAACAACCGTGGCAAAAAAAGGCTGTAAAATCAGGCACGACTCACTAAATGATCATATCACATAGCAATGTAATTTACTGTTATAAATTGAGGACTATCTATCTGTACTCATTATTGGTGGATAATTGGTAAATTCCTGGTTCCTTTTCTGATGATTAATTAGCTTTGAACTGGACGTGATCTGGGTAATTCATAAATACAGTTATCAGTTCTTTAAATGATTAGAGGAATCCTTCATTTGTCTTCATTTGTGACTAGAGGGATCATCAAAAGTCAATGGCCCTCTTTAAATTAAACATTTAATTTATATTTTGTTTATTTAAAATTATAATCCTATTTTTCTATCTAAAAGAAAACCAGTCTGGGGTCATGAGTTAGAAACTAAGACTAGAACCTAAGAGACTTGGAGTCCTATTCCTCCCTGAGACACCAAGCCAGCTGTGACCTTGGGCCAGTCACTCTTTTTCAGCCCTAGGAAGTAGGTAATCACAAACCACTTCTGAAAATCTTGCCAAGAAAACTGCAGGGACTTGTCCAGGCAACACTGACTTGAAGGCACACTTTTCTATTAAAAGGTGTTGGATACAGGTGCTTGTATAGTTAAACAGAGTTAAAAGTGCTTCTTTCCTAATTGGAAACTACTGTAATAGAGGCTCTGACATGTCATGCAAAACTGAATGTATCCCTGGGATATGTTTCCATATCTGCTTAATGGCATGAGTTCCATAACAGGGGAATATTTGAAAAAAATATTGTCTTTTTTATGATTATTTATTTATTTTTATTTGTCAGTTGCTTACAAGATAATAGGTATAAGTAAAAAATAGTTATGAATACATGGATACATATAAGAAAATTTTTAAAAAAACAAAAAAAATAGGACAGGGACGGTAGGCACGTTGATGTGCTTATGCACGCCCCCTACAGGCCTCTTAGGAAAGGGGTGAGGTCAATAGTAGAAAGTCTAAGGTTAAAGTTTTTGGGGTTTGGGGAAAAACCCACAGAGTCAGGGAGAGTATTCCAGACATTGACCACTCTGTTGCTGAAGTCGTATTTCCTGCAATCAAGTTTGGTGCAATTAACCTTGAGTTTGTATCTATTGTTTGCTCTAGTGTTGTTATGGTTGAAGCTGAAGTATTCATTGACAGGTAGGACATTGCAATGTATGATTTTATATACTATACTTAGATCGGACCGCAGGCAGCGTAGTTCTAGGTTTTCTAGGTCTAGAATTTCGAGTCTGGTGGCATAAGGTATTCTGCAACGAGTAGAAGAGTGGAGAACTCTTCTTGTGAAATATTTCTGGACTTTCTCAGCTGTGTTAATATCAGATACGTAATGTGGGTTCCAGACTGATGAGCTGTATTCGAGTATTGGTCTAGCAAATGTTTTGTATGCTCTAGTTATTAGTGTAATATTACCAGAGAAAAAGCTACTTAAGATTAGGTTAACAACTCTTAACGCCTTTTTGGCTATTTAGTTACAGTGGGCTCTAGCACTTCGGTCATTTGAGATGAGTACTTCAAGATCCTTGACAGAGTTTGGATCATCAACAAGGTCTTGACTATTCAGCCTGTATTTTATTTTCTGATTATTATTATTTTTGCCAATATGTAGGTCAGAGCATTTATTTGTTGAGATTTGAAGTTGCCATTTGTTTAACCATTCTGATACATAGTCAAGGTCTTTTTGAAGGGTAGCAGTATTGTCTGTGGTGTTGAATAGCTTTACATCATCAGCGAAGAGAACGCAGTTGCTCTTGATATGATCACAGAGGTCATTAATTAATTTAATTAATTAAATAAATTAATTGTAGTGAGAGCTCATTTGCTTGCAATTCTTCCTTCCCTCTTCCTTTTTTTCAATTAATTGTTTTGTATCTTGCTAAGCATTGTTTTACTTTTAATGTGACTTCTTTCTAGCATATAGGAGATACGCAGGAGAGTCCTGGCTTTGTGATACCCTCTCACAACTGATATTCTAAGAGGCTTTAGAAAAATGATTGATATCATTTCTATCTTTTTGACCATGTGTTCTGGAACAAAACCGCTTATTTGTGTGCAGAGAATAGCAACCAAGATAATTAGGGGAGTGGAGGCTAAAACATATGATGAACGGTTGTAGGAACTGGGCATGGCTAGTCTAGTGAAGAGAAGGACCAGGGGAGACATGATAGCAGAGTTTCAATATCTCAGGGGCTGCCACAAAGAAGAGAGAGTCAAACTATTTTCCAAAGTACATGGAGGCCAGGCAAGGAATAATGGATGGAAACTGAACAAAAAAAGATTTAACCTGGAAATAAAGAGAAATCTTCTGACAGTGAAAGCAATCAACCAATGGAACAGAAGCTGCCTTCAGAAGTTGTGGGAGCTTCATCCCTAGAAAGCTTTCAAGAAGAGACTGGATTGCCATCTGTCAGAAATGGTGTAGGGTCTCCCGCTTGGGTGGGGGGGGATGGACTAGATGACCTTTCAACTCTGTTATTCTGATACTGCAAATATGTCTGTTACAAAGGATCAGGACCATGCATTAATTTACAGGTCAAGATTTATTGCTCAAGCCTATATACAAGATTGATCAACTAACATTCAATACTAAATTGGCACTAGATATGGATTAACAGAATTCAAGGGTGGTTAGACTTGGATCATTTGTGGCAATGTAGTGACTCTAAGCTGATGACACACTTAACTCTTTCCCCCGCCTCTGCTCCTCTTCTTCGACAATATTGCCTGAGGCCCAAAACAATCATTTCCCTTTTGCACCTTAAAATTGCAGTTCAATGGAGAAGCAAAGTTTAAAATGGCAGACATTGCCATCTGATGTTGATTTCAAATTTTATTAAACCATATTAGAAATATATATATTTGTTTATTTTGAAAAAAAATGCTTTGAGTGGAAGTCAAATAACCCAAGATTTACTACTTACATATTTAGATGTAGGGAGAAAATAACCATAAACCAATCTGTCCATTTCGATTTCTACTTTTTCCAACTGATATTTGGTTCATTCCATTATTTTCACATCATTTTAACCATTTCAAACTATGCAAAAAAAACAAACCATGCCTTTTGTGTGTGTGCCTTTTAGGCCTTAATATTCATATAATTGTAAGCAATGACAAGGATTAAGCAACTATAAGTAGTAGAATGGGGAATGACTTTTAAAATTATATAGTAGAAATACATTTAATTCTTTGTTCAAATGTTACATAATTCAAAACAAAGCTATTATAATAATTGACCAGCAATCCAATGTAATCAAACCTAATGTATAACAAAACATTCAATAAATTCTCATGTGTAAGCAAGGTTACCTCAGCAGATACTCCTTTTCCGTAATGTTGATCTTCTCATTGCATCTCTATGTTTCTAAGTAGCAAAATTTTGCCATAGAAAAGGTGACTGTGCTGTAGCTGTGTGCTATAAGGCAGCTGACATATAATTGTTCTGCATGACTCAGAAGATTTTTTTAAAAAAAGAATAGCTGTCATCTTAAATAAGATTTACAAAGGCAAGAAGGCCTCCAAAATCTTGGAGTATTTTGGAATCTGCCTTCCAGGATGATTGAAGGGATCAATGCTATTTTGTAAAAAATGATGGTGCTACACCATGCTTTCCTCCAAGCCATATATATGTAGAAATACAAAAGAAAAAGGAATGGATTTCCAGATCAGGAGAGGATTTGGTCATGCAGCAGGAGCATATTCAATTTTTCCCCCTTAGAGATCTTCCAAGTTTTCTGGGTTTACATACCCACAAAAGTTAGAGCATATCACAAAGTCAGTCAGGAACCAACATCTCCTATGTGCAGTTACAAATCCCTAGCCATGCAGGCACTTCTCTAATCAGCTGCTACTACTGTAAGGTGATAGAAATATAAGAAACAGGTCTAAGTGATTACACTGAATTATTTATCCGGATGAACAATATTACTTTTTTCCCAACAGCTGCACTGATATAACAAGATTTTATGTGGCACCAGCACTAAAGCAACTAGAGAGACAACTCTGGAGCACAGCCAGCTTGCCTTGAAATCTTATGAGAACTAATTAAATCCTGTAGGAAAAAAAAAATCAAGCTGCACTTTACAAGGTTCTGCTTCCTAAAAATCAGCAGGTGAGGAAAATGCTGAAGGTGCTAAAAATCATTTGGAGGAGGGGGGGAAATGGACAATTATGACAACCAACACGAGAGTTATTTGTCTGCCTTTGTAAATTTTCATTTGGATGAGTCTAGGACAGGGGTGTCAAAATTAAGGCCCACAGGCTGGATGCGGCCCACAGGGTGCTTAGATCTGACCGACGGGGCTGCCCTGGAAATAGTGAAGGACCGGCCCACAGTGCCTGTGCCAGCAAAAACAGATCTTGGGAGAGCCCTCCCAAGTTCTGTTTTCGCTGGCAGAGTGCTGGAGGAGGCCATTGCAGCCAAAAACAGAGCCCAGGAGGGCCATGCATGGCCTTCCTGGGCTCCGTTTTCACTGGCAGAGGGCTGTAGAGGATCCTCCTACCCCACCCAGGCCGCCACAGGTGCCCCTGACATGAGTGACAAGCTGGCCACACCCACCCTGGCTATGCCCACCCCAGCCACGCCCTGCCCGGCTATGTTCTCCCCGGCCATGCCCCCCCGGTTCCCCCCCAGGCCAAACACAACCCTGATGCAGCCCTCAATGCAATCAAGTTTGACACCCTGGTCGTAGGCATTTCACCTGGAAATAACAATATATATGACAGGAGTAGGAACTCTTCTATATGACTGGTTCTGATTGGTTCATACCTTAACTCATTTTGGTTCGTGATAAGTGCAGCAGGCTAACTGATCTTCTTTGTAATTTAATGTTGATAATTTGGTTCAAAATATGAAGAAAATACTCTACTCTGGATATATAAGAGTTGAAGCTAATAAGGCTGGAGCTAAAGATTCTCAGGCCAAGCAGAACCATTATGTAAACATGGAACAGATGTGTCTGACTCTCAAGGCCAGGAAAAAGAGTAATGAGAATCCTGTTTACTTGAAAAAGTAGGAGGAAAAGATTTAAGATTTAAACTCTAGATTTAAGATTTAAACTCATGTAATGTATGTATGTATTGTATGTATGTATGTATGTATGTATGTATGTATGTATGTATGTATGTATGTGGCTTGATTTTGTGTAGGGGGATGTTTGCTTCTCTGTGTGTGTGTGAGTGTATACACACCCACACGACACACACACATAGGCAGTATATCTCTATCTCTCCTCTCTCCATCTATCCTTTTATATCTATATATCTGTCTCTATAGTCATACATAGTTTGCAAATCTTATTTAGTCTTGTTAAATTTGTGAATGCAGGACTGAGTTGCTGGAGAGTCAATGCTTATTGCCTTGCTTGATAATGAAGTCTGAGAGGATGATACTGTCCTGCTCAAAAGGCCAAAGTCAATTACTATGAAACACTACGGCTTTGTTCTCCCCCATGATAGTGTAAATCTCCCAATCCCTAATATTATAAGGTAGGGGACAGCATGGTGCTCAATACAAACATATCAATTTTGCATTGTTTAAACAAATATAATGAACAGGTAACTATGGTCGTGTTTGTATTGAGATGTGAAACCTGGAACCACACTGCTTGCCAAGTGAAAAAATTTTATTTAAAAAAAAATAATAAAAGCAGGGAGAAAATTGAATAATGGAATTACTAAGTATGTTTAACTGATATGGTGGTAGGCATTTGGAGAGAGTTTTGAAAATAAGCATTGAAGGATTATGAATTAATGTGAAATATATGCATTGAGAGATATGATTAGTATTATTAATTTTCCCTGTACTAAATTGTATGATATATTGATGCCACACTGTTAATGTATTGTTGTGCATATGCAGATTGAAATAAAACAATTTTGGGGGGAAATATTTGCATTGTTTAAGTTAGCTGTTAACCCTAATTCCTTTCTGAATTTTGTCACTAATTTTGATTTTTAACATCCTGGTAGACTGAAAACAATTACATCATGTAAGAGTTATTTATGATGACTTGGCTCATGCATCTTATTACCTAATCACTGGACATCTATTTTAGATGCACTAAATCTGATTTTCAAGCTCCAGTGATAGTTGCAGTCATTTCTCTAAGTGATAATGAAACAATCCATATTGTAGCTTAGTACAAGGTGTGAATCCAATCATTTACAGTAGACTGAACAAAAAAAAAGAAATAATTGTGACAATAGCAATGCGGCACATTTTTGTTCTCTGTCACGCGTCTGGATCTGCTGTAAAACTCTGTAAATAGGATCAATAAACATCTCATCTAAAAGTTTCCACTATTTTTGCACAAACAGAAGTTCAGTTAGCTAGCCTGATGCTACAATTACTAGAAAGCACAGTTGAGAAAGACCAAAGGCAAGTTATTCTTAGGATATTTTTAAAAAAACAAAGTATATTCAGGCACTTCAACTCAATTATAAACTCTGTAATTGTTCTGTCAGTGAGCAGCTGGAATGGCCACCAAAGTCCCTGCCTGTTCTGAAGAGTTGAAACATACCATGTAGAGGAGTTAGTCAAGCTGTTTCTGCGCTCCTTCCAACTCAATCTGTTGAAATGGTTGTGGAAGGAATTAGTTCTTTAAAACAAAGGCAGTAATGTCAGAAATAAACTTGTCATCAAAACAGTATCAAATGGACATTCCTAGCACTCAATCAAGCTATGGAATGTACTTCCTTCACATTGAGGTTAGTCCGTTTTTTCTGCTTTCAGCAAAGAAGCCAAGATCTTTCTCTTTACTCAAGCTTTGGGGATTGGATTTAATTATAGAGGGTGGGGTGGAGAGTTCTGGGATTTTGATTTATATTTTAGTAGCTCCATACCCATGCTTCGCTACGAAACTATGTGGTTGGGCTTAGTTTTTGGGGAGGAAAATAAAGGGGGAAAAATTCTGCCTTTGCCTACCAGCATCCATTGGTATTCATTTGGCTAGTGTCTTGTCGGTGTGTGAGAGAGTTGAGGGCTGTTTGGAAACTGAAACAGTATTTGCTGTGTGAGCAAGAAAGAGACAGCAAGGAGCCTGGGTGTGGCTTAGCTCAACTGTTCTGTACTAAAGCTGCTTGGTGCTGTGAAACTAAAACTGAAACTGAAACTCCTCTGCTTGTGTTTTGCATTTGGAACAGATTTCTTTTCAGATGGGAAGGGGGAGTAGAACTCCTTAGCGTCAGAGCGTGTTAATAATTATATATGAAATAATAACGCTCTGATGGTCGTTTTGAAAAATCCTTTCTTAGTGAGCACCTAGAAGCCAAGAGGAACATACTCAAGGGTGGGATTCTACCAGTTCGCACCTATTCACTAGAACCGGTTGTTAACATTCTAAGCAGTTCGGAGAACCGGTTGTTAGAAGAAATTACTGGCCTAATCCTGTAAGGAAGGCAGGAAGGAAACATTCTGGTGTTGCTTACAGAAACTGCTTCTCTGTTAACCCTTATTGCATTCTTGGCAGGACTAGACTTCCTGTCTCAAGAACTTCTCTGGAGTTTTTTTCCCCCCTCCTTTGCTGGTACTTTGCTTGTGTGGAGTGACCATTCAAAGTTACAATGGCACTGAAAAAAGTGACTTATGACCCTTTTTCACACTTACGACTTTTGCAGCATCCCCACAGTCATGAAAGGCCAGGCAAGGAGATGCGTGCCTCGATGTGAGTGATATTGAGTTGGCCACGCCCAGCCAATAACATGACCACCAAGCCATGTCCACCAAGTCACAAGACCACCAAGCTACGCCCACCACCTAAGCCACGCCCGTAGAACCGGTTGTTAAAAAAATTGAATCCCACCCCTGAACATACCTGCCAAATTTCAAGTTTGTAGGCTTTACGGTTCTGGAGATTTCGTGATGATACGTGAATGGTATTTTGCTTTTATATATATAGATTTCAAACTATTAGCAATTTTGAGAAGACTCTGGGTAGAATGTTGAGGTATAAAGTGAAATAATTGTATCTGACTAGCTCAGTGGCCCTGAAGATCATCAGACATTCACTAAGATTTCTTTTCTTGCTGAAAAGCGAGAATAGTGATTGAACAGAAGGATAAGTGTACTGACTTGAGGTGGGCTTATCAGATTTGTGGGGCCATGTCAGAAAAATTCCTCTCCTCTTATCCCTAATCCCACGTGCACAAGAATACAAAGCTTGATCTTGGTATCTTCCACACAGGGAATAAAGTAGTTTTTCAGATGGCTTCAGTAGTAACTCATGTCCACCATAACTCGATAATACATCTTTATGCTAAATTACTTCCAGCACTGGGAATCTTAAAAGCCAATTCCTCTAATTTTATCATGTGCTGCCTCTTTCATTCTTTCAAAAAAAATAAAAAAAAATACATTTCTTATTTCATTTAAGGGTGTGCCAAATCCATTTTGAAAAAAAAAGAAAAGAAAGTTAGGAAATGTGAACCAAAGGCGTATCCTTAATTCAAGAAAGCCTCTTGGGCCAGGAAAAAAGAATTTTGTACCAAAGTTTCTACTCATGTAGGGATTTTTTCCCTCACTAGTATGAATGTGAAATTTATTGTGATTTTTGCAGGATTCTCTAATAATGCGGCCATTGCTTTCTGCTTCCAAACCAGAACAAGAAGCAGAAGGAACAATGACTTTCCATTTCACAGCAGCAGCAATGAAATGTTGGAATCTATCTTATATTTTATGTTTTGATTATTCCTGGATTCTTTCATGGTGTTGTATTCAGCTGGTTCTGACTGGTTCGGGAGTACTGGTAGGGAAAATTTTGACTGGTTCAGAGAACTGGCAAATACCACCTCTGACTGGCCCCACCCAGCCCTGACCCACTCCGCCCCTTCGAGAAGTCCCCACACACACTGTTTTGGCTCCCAGGGGGCTGCAAGGGAGGCCTATCCTGTAAGGCTGGGGCACCCAATTGATCTATTCGCTGCCTCCCAGGCCCCCTCAGCTGATACATTCATACATAGATATACATACATGTACACACACACACGCATACATACAGATATACACTGCTCAAAAAAATAAAGGGAACACAAAAATAAGACATCCTAGATGTGAATGAATGAAATATTCTTATTAAATACTTTGTTCATTACATCGTTGAATGTGCTGACAACAAAATCACACAAAAATTATCAATGGAAATCAAATTTAGCAACCCATGGAGGTGTGGATTTGGAAGTTACACTCAAAATTAAAGTGGAAAAAAACACTACAGGCTGATCCAACTTTGATGTAATGTCCTTAAAACAAGTCAAAATGAGGCTCAGTAGTGTGTGTGGCCTCCACGTGCCTGTATGACCTCCCTACAATGCCTGGGCATGCTCCTGATGAGGTGGCGGATGGTCTCCTGAGGGATCTCCTCCCACACCAGGACTAAAGCATCCCCCAACTCCTGGACAGTCTGTGGTGCAACGTGGCGTTGGTGGATGGAGCGAGACATGATGTCCCAGATGTGCTCAATTGGATTCAGGTCTGGGGAACGGGCGGGCCAGTCCATAGCATCAATGCCTTCGTCATGCAGGAACTGCTGACACACTCCAGCCACATGAGGTCTAGCATTGTCTTGCATTAGGAGGAACCCAGGGCCAACCACACCAGCATATGGTCTCACAAGGGGTCTGAGGATCTCATCTCAGTACCTAATGACAGTCAGGCTACCTCTGGCGAGCACATGGAGGGCTGTACGGCTCCCTAAAGATGTGCCACCCCACACCATTACTGACCCACTGCCAAACAGGTCATGCTGGAGGATGTTGCAGGCAGTAGAACATTCTCCACAGCATCTCCAGACCCTGTCATGTCTGTCACATGTGCTCACTGTGGACCTGCTTTCGTCTGTGAAGAGCACAGGGCTCCAGTAGCGAATTTGCCAATCTTGGTGTTCTCTGGCAAATGCCAAACATCTTGCATGGTGTTGGGCTGTAAGCACAACCCCCACCTGTGGACGTCGGGCCTTCATACCACCCTCATGGAGTCTGTTTCTGACCGTTTGAGCAGCCACATGCACATTTGTGGCCCGCTGGAGGTCATTTTACAGGGCTCTGGCAGTGCTCCTCCTGTCCCTCCTTGCACAAAGGCGGAGGTAGCGGTCCTGATGCTGGGTTGTTGCCCTCCTATGGCCTCCTCCACATCTCCTGATGTACTGGCCTGTCTCCTGGTAGCGCCTCCATGCTCTGGACACTACGCTGACAGACACAGCAAACCTTCTTGCCACAGCTCACATTGATGTGCCATCCTGGATGAGCTGCACTACCTGAGCCACTTGTGTGGGTTGTAGACTCCATCTCATGCTAGCACTAGAGTGAAAGCACCGCCAGCATTCAAAAGTGACCAAACCATCAGCCAGAAAGCATAGGAACTGAGAAGTGGTCTGTGGTCACCACCTGCAGAACCACTCCTTTATTGGGGATGTCTTGCTAACTGCCTATGCTTTCCACCTCTTGTCTATTCCATTTGCACCACAGCATGTGAAATTGATTGTCAATCAGTGATTCTACCTAAGGGGACAGTTTGATTTCACAGAAGTGTGATTGACTTGGAGTTACATTGCGTTGTTTAAGTGTTCCCTTTATTTTTTTGAGCAGTGTATATCTATATCTATCTATCTAGATATGTATCTAGATATCTAGATAGATATCTAGATAGATATAGATCAAGGGTCCTCAAACTTGGCAAGTTTAAGACTTGTGGACTTCAACTCCCAGAATTCCTGAGCTAACATGACTGGAGGAGGAATTCTGAGAATTGAAGTCCACAAGTCTTAAAGCTGTCAAGTTTGAAGGCCCCTGATATAGATGCTGCTGGCTGCTCTCAGCAAGTTTAATCTGTTGCTGTCCGATGGGTTGTTTTAATTCCATTAGATCAGAGCATTGTCTACCTCAACAACTTTAAGATGTGGGGGCTGGGGAATTCTGAGAGTTGGAGTCCCACATGTTAAAACAGCAGAGATTGAGTATCACTGGGACTTAGAGACTTGGACTTTGAATAACTTTGTCACTTTGAATGTACACTAATCGGCATACATTAAAATGAAATTTCGTTTCATACAAAATGTAGACACAGTGAGTCGATGAGCATTTCGAAATAAAAAGTATTAGATTACTTCCCAAGGAGGGTGAATGATTTTTTATTACTCCTAAGTGAGGGGAAGGTACCAGATTTTTCTTGTGGCAAAACAAAAAATGATATTGTATATCAGGAAAACATCTTCGATAGAGCTTTATATAATTTTTTTGAAAGAAACTCACTGTTGATTGTCAATGTTGTGTGCGCTTGGACAAGCAAAACAAAGCAGTTAGAGAAGAAAGCTCATCAGAAAACTGACAAGATTATTTTGTAAATCGGGATTCAAAGGATGCTGTTACTGCAGCAGCGAAGAATGTGATAGCAGGTCACATTCATAGGAATCAGAGTAGTTGCAGTTCAATGGATTGTCCAACTGTTTTGCTGAAAAAGCTATTCCTTGCTTTCGACATAGTCCCAACATTTCAAACTCTTGAAATTAAGACAGGAGGAATGGCTAACTTTGTAAATTATACTGCATTTAACTGATGCTCTTCTGAAAGCATTTGAAGAAAATTGCATACTGTATTCTGGAATTGTTTCTACAGATGGAAGAAATCATGATTCAGTAAAATTATTTCCAGTCATCATCCTGTATTTTGACTGGAAGAACAGCAGTGTGCAGTCAAAATTAATTGGGGTTCAGAATACTCTTGATGCTGTGGATATGATTGCTGTGGGGATAAAGGGACACCTTAAATAGAAGGCTTTGTTTGATTCACGCATTGCGCTTATAGGTGATAAATGCTTATAAAGTTTGGGGACTAAAGTTTATGATGAAAGGGGTTGCAAATATTCAGTTGTTGTAGACTTCCTCTTTAATCTGTCTCATCATAGGTTATCCAGCAGGAGTTTTGAACAATTACATTCATCCTGTGGTAGAATCAATGGATGTTGACAACTTTGGATGAGCATTTTTTAAAATTCTATCAAAATTCCCTGTTGTCCCAGCCTGACAGCTGATGAATATGAGTTTGTTGATCCTGAAAGCTGTTTTCTCACAAGACACGATGGCTGTCATTATTCTCAGGAATTACAAAGCTAATCCAGATGTTTGTGATATCATATTGTAGACATTCTTGTAGTAACAGTTGAGAAAAAACCCACCATGATTAAGACATTCAACCATGCATACAGCGAAATATACTCCAGACAATGCATGTGTTCTTAAGGATATTCCAATCACACATTAAAAAAAATTTTTTTTGAAAGGGAAAATTTACATCATTTCTCTTGAATGTAAGGCTTTCTTATCAGCTAAACTTAAGGAAGCCTGGATCAAAAACACATAGAACAATCTGAGAGAGTGTGCTAAATTCTGTCCTCGAATAAATTATCTGTAGCAACCTATGCTTATAATGGGGGAAAGGACCATAAATATACAAATGAAAACATGTACATGGCACATTAAATAAAGCAGACTGTCTCCAAAGTATCATCTTTTTGAAAGTTCAAGTATGACAACCCAGTTGCATTCATGCTGTAAAAAATAGTCTTCTGTGGTCAAGAATTGGATTAAACAATTATTTAAAAAACGTTCCCTCAGTAATTTGAAGTGATATCAAATGAACGCATAGTAATAGTGCAAAACTGTTCATCATAATACCAGGCATTATGGTTCATCATGGGATGCAACTTAGAAAACGAGAAGCAGAGCTAGTAAAATTTCAGCTGACCTCCATAGTCACTATTGAGAAGACCAGAGTGTCGTTCCATCAAGTCCAGCGTTTTGGTTTTGGGCAAAGGCTGAACATATGGGAAGTTGATTAGAATAGGACCTGGAAATAACTGCCATTAAAGTGCAGGGCAAGTCTAAGATCAGGTATGCAGGGAGATTACCCCAAAGCCCTACCTTTCTTCTACCTAGATAGATAATGTTGTCCTCTTAAAAATGAAGGCAGAAGTTGGGTATGGGGGCTAGGCAAAGATGAGATAAATCTTGTGTTAAGGTATTGAAATTTAAGAGTTGACCAGTTGCTGTAAGGCTGATGCAATGTAAGGCTGATGCAATTGAAGATGAATCAGCATTGGTACTGCCCTTTTAAGACGAAGAATGACTCCACAGAAGTCTTTACTCCTTTAAGAGGTATTTATATAAGGCTGATATTATAGTGTTCTCTCTCCTTGTGTCCGGTATCCATTGCAGAGTTCTCTGTGTAGAGTTAAGAAGATGGATTGCTTGTAAGGTATTTGCCTACCACGTATATTTCTGTATATGTCTTGTATATAAACCACTGTTAAATGTCTAAGTCTCTGTGTGCTGTGTTTTGCTCCTGGGTTGCCTCATAATAGTAGTCACGCTGAAAATGCTCTGACAGCTTGAATTGCATTGGTGAGCAACTGAGACACTTCCCATTTTTAGCAGAGCTACTCTGGTGCTTTAACATAGAATCATAGAGCTGGAAGGGACCTTGGAGATCTTCTAGTCCAACCCTCTGCTCAAGGCAGGAAACTTTATACCATCGCAGTCAAATGGTCAGTCTATTTTTGAAAACTTCCAGTGATGGAGCACCCACAACTCTGGAAGTCAAGCTCTTCCATTAATTGTTCCGTCAGAATTTTTTTCCGTTACTTCTAGGTTGGCTCTCTCTTTAACAAGCTTCCATCCATTACTTCTTGTCCTGCTCTTTGGTGCTTCTCTTCCCACTTCTCTGTGACAGCCCCTCAAGTAGTGGGAGACAAGTGTCATATCCCCAATCTTTCTCTTTGATGGGCTTAGACCTATCTAGCTCTTTCAACCATTCATCATGCAAGAGCTAGAATGTCCAGCTTTGGGAAAGGTCTCAATCCCATCTTCTACTTTGGAACAACTGGTTTTGGCCTTTATTGGAAAAAGAACCTGATTCTGAACGGCCTCCAAATTTTCTGAATCTCCTTCTAGGATAGCGGAGACTGTGAGCTACCATTCATTAGGGTGGGGTTGCATCCCGGGATGACTGTCACTCGATAATTTCCACTGATCTGAGAAGGGTGAGAAATATCCTTCTCTTGTATTCATTTAAAACCCATCAGCACAGGACCCCACCCGCTATTTTTGTGTATTTGTTTAATGAAGAATCAAGCATCTAGAAATATTTAAAAATGGGAAAGATGATTTATGTGCCTAGTGAGATTCCCTATCCTTTGCAGAAGATGCAACAGCGGACCTTCCACCACCAGTCTACTGGGCTGGTCGAAGCCTTAAACTAGGAATGGGGAGACCCAGATTTCCCATTTTGGACCAGATGCTCTAAGCCCAACCCACTTCAAGAAAGGATTCCTGTGGGGTGGAAGAATACAAGGGGGAAGTGCTATGGATGCACTCTGATCTCCTGAATTAAAGGCGAGATAAATCCAGGGGTGGGCTGCTGGGGTTTTGCAGGGGTTCAGGAGAGCCCCTAGCTAAGATTCTGGGCAGTTCAGAGAGCCCCCCAAATCCCACTCCTGGCTGCCCCCCCCCCCCCCCTCCCTCCCAGGAGTCCCCACCCCTCCCATTTTGGATGTAGGTAAGTGCAGGGCGCACACGGAGGCTCAGACGGGCGAAAAACAGGCCTCTTGGAAGTTCAAGAAGGCTGGAAATGGGCTTATTTCTGGCTTCCAGAGAACCTCCAGAGTCCAGGGAGGGCAAAAATGCGGGAGGCCGACTGGACCACGCCCACCGTGGCCACGCCCACCCAGCAACCAGGCAAAGAACCCTTTGCTAAAAGTTTGGAAGCCCACCCCTGAAGACGCGGTGTAATGGTTTATTTATTTTGTGGCAATAAATAGGGTTTCAGCTATCGAAAACTGTTTTTGAGGATTAATGGGTGGGACTTAATTGAAAAAGCAGATACCGTATCAATTATGATAACCTATCCATGAAGTTAGATTGACGGATGCTTATCTTCATTTTGGAAAACTAGACAAAGTGTGGTTGACCAAAAGAAATAAAGCAGTGTGTGTGTGTGGAGCGATATGATTTATAGCCGTAATGCTGCATCTGAGATAGCTGATTCATAACATGAATGAACCGTCAACAATAAACAGACACGTGTGAATCAATCACTCAATCTCTCCATTCCCAACAATTGCTTTACACATTAAGCTTTTTAATTAAGGAAGCGCTCTCTCAAGTTACATTTGTCATAACCCAACGTAACATAGGCAAAACAATGAAAGATATATTCATCGGAGGGAAGGAAGGAAATAGGTGGTAAACATGTCATCAGCTGATGTGTTCCTGATGTTCCCCTAGGCATCAATGAAGCATAGGTATCTGCATGCAACAGCTGACAAATCCATGCAGTTGGATCTTCTTACACATCATTTCCATATTGCATGTTTAAATGTCAGAATCCTAAATCATCTCGGCAGATACACACACACACACACACAAACCCAGGACATAAAAGGAAGCTTGGAGGTAAAAGCATTTCATGTCTCTGTCTCCTCAATCTGACAAAGTCCAAAGGGGCAAGAAAGCCGCAAAGTTATGTAGTGATTTGGATGCCACAGAAGCATCAATCCTCCCTGAATCTCCCAGTGATATATTTTTTTTCTGATTGTTGGATGCATTAGGATAAAATTTGGGCAAAATCCTGGAAGACGATTAGAATCTTACAAGCAAAAACTAAAAGGATTTTTGAAAAAGCCAAGCTGTCATCCCTAGGAAGCAGAAGTCTAAATGCTACTTAGTATTTTAAAAATGGATTTCCTTCACATATAGATACAAACAAATAAAAATATACTTTCTTTTGCAAACATATTTTCACAAAAATCCCAAGAGTTAGAGCAACACATTCTCTTTTCTTTTTTTCCTCTTGCTTTCTTAAATATTTTCCAGCAAATGCTTCTGGTCTATCAACTGTGCAACGATAAATTCAAGACAGATGAGAGAACCAGATTTTAGCCCATTTCAACAGGCTAAAAACATTTACAGAAAATTTCTTTGGGATATAAAACACAGAATTAGTAAAGAACCAAAATAAATGTAAATGGAGGCGAATGTTTATCCTACTGTATTGGGGGGAGGGGAGAACAAAATATTTACAATCTAATTCAGAATTAGAATGTTCAGAATTGTATCGCATATGTTTTAAATGTATTCCCCAAAGCACCACATTTAAATGTGACTGTTGGGTTCTTGCAAACATTAGTCTTTTGGCAATTAAATTCACTGCCTTAAATACAGGTTTGCTTTTGGTCCTGTGTGAAGTCGTTTTAAAAAAGGGGATTTAAAGTCTTTTTAAAGCTAGCATTTTTAGAAGGGAGTTTGATTCCCTCGTTTACGAAAAGCCAAGCTAAGCAGGAAAGGCTTTTATTCCAAATTTAGTAAACTATGGTCTGATGAGCAAACTCTTACCTCAAAATTAGGTTGCTTGTTTCCCAAACTAGCATACTTTGTATTTCTCCTTAAAAGTTTCAAAGCTCGGTATGTTATCTTTACATAGTCCTCCCTGAAATGGGCACTTTCTAGATATAGGGCACTACAAGTCTCATCATCCCCAGCCAAGGGTCTGTAGCTTTATAAATGAGGATGGTGCCAGGTTTGAGAAAGTGGTCCTGATGCTGAAGCCTGGGATATCTAATGTCTCCCATGGGATATTTAAGTAGAAAGAGCTCAGAAAAAGATGTTTTCCTCAGGGTTTCTCTTGATCAATTGAGGCTCCTGAACTTGATCAGTTTAGGCTCCTAAAAAACTTGGTTTTGGAGAAATGTAGAAAGTTTGCTAGTGCATGATGGAAAATAGATGTGTTTGTAATGGGTTTGTGGGGAACAGAAGCTCAAAGACCATAATCAGTGTCTTGTTTAGAGATAAGACAGCTGGAATGCAAAGATACAGTCCATTGTCCTCAACAACATACTAACAGGAAGGTAAGCCACTGAATGTGATCTTATGCTCCCCTATACAAACCTGGGCAAACGGGAGGGAGGGAGGGAGGGAGGGAGGGAGGGAGGAAGGAAGGAAGGAAGGAAGGAAGGAAGGAAGGAAGGAAGGAATGGAAGACACCTGCAGGCACTATAGAGTTATGACCCAAGCTGTGCCTTTTGGGGAAGCATGTATGCAATGTCATGATCCATGTAGAAAAGGGGGCCTGCACAAAGTAACACTCTATGCATTATCGGACTCCTCCCTCTCCTTTGCTCCCCTGTGGTTGCAATTGGAAAGGAGGGAAACAAAACCAAACTCAAGTGCTGTGGCTAAAAGGCAAAGACCTATAGATGCAACGACTGAAAGTTTAAAATCACGGCATAATATGGCTAAAAGAATGATAATCATGTAATTGAAACAGTTCAAAGCAACAACAGTACAGTACAAAGTTGATTAACTATTTACATAGTCCACAAGCTCATTACTGATAACAACACAAAATCCACAACAGCACCGGGGAAAGCTTGGGATCCACATTCAAAAGACCTAGAGCTGAAGATTAAATTCTGTTAAAGCAGTGCTTTTTCAAAAGTGTTTTGGAGAACACTTGTATTTTTTTTTCCAGAGGGTCAGCAGTGGCAAAAGAAAAAAAAAAATCCTGCTCACAGTTACTCATCTTGCTTTACAAAGTAGGATTTTCCAGATGTCTTAGGATCAAGACTCCTACCCTATCTTAAACCTAATCCCAACAGGGGATGCCAGATTAAGGCCACTATATTCTTGGAGATGTAGGGTGCGAATCTTCATAAGGCCAGACCATGGTAAGCAAAGCGAGCACCTCAAAAGGCTCACAACATGCAGACGGATTCCATGGTAAACAAGTTTGAAAACAAAAAACTGCACGAAGCCTGAACACTCTAAAGAAGAATTTAAAAACAATTCACCACCTGGTAACAGCAGCGAACGCAAACATATTTTTGAGAACTCAATGAGGCATGATGTAGAAGCCAACACATATGCAGGGATGTTAACAACGGTTTCTATAGTTAACTGTAAAATGTGTGACGGGCACAATACAGCCATGATTTCTTTAGACGAAGTATGGAAAGCAAGATGTGAATGATGACCTTTCATATGCCCTTTCTTTTCTTTTAAACAAAACAAAACAAAAACAAGCATGGCGTTCCAAAATTCTTTTGTTGGGCAATCCGTATATACAACAGAAGGCACTGTTATCCATAGAACCCCTCCAATTTCACACGGCAAAAACCTGAGAAGTGCAATTCCATTCGGTTTCAAATAGCTGGCTCCCCCTTTCCTAAGGAGAAAGAAGAGGGGACAGATGCTTTCTTTTCAGTCCAACAACTTATAAAAATACCCACAAGAATTTATACATTACAGCAGCTGGTTAGGAAGAATGTCTTAATGAGAGGGGGAAGAGGGTCAAATACTGCCTTTTCCCAAGGGGAAACTTGCAGACCTCTTGATTACCTTCCCTGTTCATAAGTCACCATTTTTTTTTTAATAATGAAATGTTTTTGCACAGTTCTTTAAGCCCTTTTCCCTTCAGTTGCTTCCTGGAGCAGTACCAAAGTTATATCCAGAGACCAGTCCTTTGTTATCAAATGGGAAGCCCGTTTGTTGTTCTATCCTCTTCGATTCTAAATTGAAAAGAAACAAACGGATATTTAGAGACAGGCTGCAAGTATATCTTCATGCGCTACCAATGATACTTCTAATTTCTTTTTATACAGATACGTGAATGATATGCAGGAAAAGTCATAAACGCTTTTAAGAAGAAGAAACATGCAGACGTTTGAATTCCCCGTTACAGGCACCTCTAGATCAATGATGCAACATCTTTAACTTGCAGAAAAGTTTTGGAAAAAAAAATCATGCAGGTAGAACTAAATGCTATTTCAACCTTCCCCAATCTGGGCATTCTTTAAAGGGGCAGAGCATCCAGCATTTCTATCCAACAGCAACTCCCGTTGTTGGAAATTCTAGGAATTGAAAGGAGCATGAACTCATTGGGACAATCCCAGGAAAATTGCACTAGTTCCACATACTAACTGGGCACTGGGAGGTGCATTTAAGTGAAAGCATGCATGTCAAACTGCAATAAAGCAACACGTAAAGTTCCAAGTCAGACCAATTTTTCCATCCCGCCTTACTTTTTTTTCCAACCATGGTTGACCAATGAGCTAATCCTTTGAACTTGGGATGCCAAGACATGAACTTGGAAACTTCTGTCTATAGAGCACATGCTGTATCATGGAAGTGTAGCCCTGAGAATGAATATCTAATCACACTGAGAAGTAGCTATGAGGCAACACACACCCCCACACATTTTTTAACAACTGAATACAAGGAATGTTTAAACATGCTGCGTATTTAGATTCCCTGCATCCTTCTAAAGCTTCTTTGTCGCTTCTTTTGGAAATGGTGATAGAGATAGGTAGTGAAGGGTTAGGGTGGGAGGTTGAGGAAGAACACGTTTGCAGTGTCTCCCTAAACCACTATTGCGTGCAGATTGCTATATTATGTATAGCAGGGGTATCAAACTCAAGGCCCAGAGACCAGAGATCAGATCTGGCCTCCGGCCTAGTTCTGCTTAGATCCGGCTTAGATCTGGCTCGTGGGTTGAAGATCCATTTTTGCTGGCAGAGGGTTGCAGGACATAATTGCAGCCAGAAACAGAGCTTGGGAGCCCGTTTTCACTGGCAGAGCACTCGGGTCACCACAGGCGCCCCTGACACAAGTGATGTCGAGCTGGCCATGCCCACCCTGGCCCCCTGAGGTCAAACACAACCTTGAGGCGGCCCTCAATGAAATCAAGTTTGACACCCCTGAAATAAATCATGAATGGCCTGTCTCATCAGAAACAGTTTACTTCTTGGCTGCTAGACAGGTCAGCTGTGTCTAAAGGAAATTAATGCCCAACTACACTTATAAGCACCTTACACTAACCTCTCCCTGACACCCACTTTCACAATGTGAAGCTTCCTAACAGTGAGGACAATTAACCAGTGGAACAAGCCTTCAGAAGTTGTGGGTGCTTCATCACTGGAGGTTTTTAAAGAAGAGACTAGACGGTCACTTGCCTGAAATGGTATAGGATCTCCTGCTTGAGCAGGGGGGTGGACTAGAAGACCTCCAAGGTCCCTTCCAACTCTATTTTGATTCTGATTCTGACTCACTGTGGATTCATTATTTTGCTTCCCAAAGCAGCTGCTCTCGTTCTCGTAAAAGGAGTAAAAAAGTATGTGACGTGCCATCCCGCAACTCCCAAAACTTCCATAGGAAACAATGTCCTATACATAAAAAAAAAACTTCTCATAATGGACAAACCCAAACCAAACTAACTTGGTACAGTTTAGAGTATTTTATAGGGCTGCAATAACTGAGAGTTCCTGTTGGTAGACTTTAGATCAGAGGTCCCCAAACGTGGCAACTTTCAGATTTGTGGACTTCAACTCCCAGAATTCTCCAGCCAGCATAGCTGGAGAATTCTGGGAATTGAAGTCCACAAGTCTTAAAGTTGCCACGTTTGGAGAGCCCTGCTTTAGACTGTAAGCTTTCTGCAAACATTCTTGCAACAGACCTGCTGAGTTTCTCCGGAGTTCAGCTAATGCACAGATTTCCTGCAACTGAATCTTCTGATCAGCGCTGAGCGGTGCAGTCAACAAATGATACCAGCCAGCATCTCGGCTTTGTACAGCTGAAAACACAGAATATATTACTTTCGAGAGATGTGCAACTTGCCAGATTCCAAGTCTACATACCGTATTTGCCGGCGTATAAGATGACTTTTTTGCCCTGAAAAACATGCCTCCAATTGGGGGGGTCGTCTTATATGCCGGGTCGTCTTATACGCCGGCAAATAGTAATTGGGAAGCACTGAGGCTGCCCGCGGCTGAGGCACTTTTGCGCACCGTGGAAACGAATCCCGTGAAGCCGAAAGGAGCAGCCAGCCTTCTCCCAGCTCCCAAGGAAACGAGGCTCGCACCGCCCGGGCTCCGCTGAGGTATCCGGCTGGGGCTGTCAGGAGTTGTTACCGCTGGCGCGGCTCAGCGGCTCCAGTCCAGCGTTGCCTCGGGAAGGGAAAGGCAAAACCAGGAGCCGCTGCTGCCATTGCAAAGCGCCACGCGGCTCTTCCTTTTTGCCTTTCCCTTCCCGAGGCAACGCGGACTGGAGCGCTGCGAGCCGCACCAGCGGTAACAACTCCTGACAGCCCCAGCCGGATACCTCAGCGGAGCCCGGCGTGCAGCCGCTCCTGGGAGCTGGGAGAAGGCTGGCTGCTCCTTTCGGCTTCACGGGATTCATTCCACGGTGCACAAAAGTGCCTCAAAAAAAAAAAAAAAAAAAGTGGAAGGCGTGCGGAAGAGGGGCGAGTATATAACAAACTATATTTTGAGTGGAAATGTTGGGGGGTCGTCTTATACGCCGGGTCGTCTTATACGCCAGCATATACGGTAATTAAATCACCATTTTCTCAAGCACAGAGACCTACTTTAAAAATGAGTATGCTGAATGGAGATTTTGGCTGTGTGTGAGATAGACGGTTTTAATATTTTTAGTGATTGATCTCCATTAACCATTCAGTTCTTCCAACTGCTTTATTTCCAGCAACATGAACTCCTTTATAAATAGTATTATATCTTGCTGTCACTCTTAAGTTCTCAGAGCACTGAATTATAGCTTTGGACAGTGAGATGAGAAGTGTATCAATGTAATATATAAAATAAAATATAAATTACGAAGGACAAATAAAAGTAGCAAGTTAGCTGAGAAGTAAGGGCTTACCCTAAGCCAGACTCTGAGATTCATAGCAAGATTTGAACTTGAATTTCTAATTATGATTACCCTGACTTATAACAGACTTATGTACATCTGGCTGATGATTGGCATTTAATGGACTGAATTTTGTATTGAATACTGATTACCTGTGTTTCTCCAAAAATAAGACCCAGTCTTATATATTTTTTGCCACCAAAAAAGGCACCAGGTCTTATTTTCGGGGAATGTCTAATTACTGACTCACCTCGCCACTGCAGCAGCACCGACAGCTCTGCCCAGCAGAAACCCGCTGCCAGCCCACTCGATCCGGTGCTATCTTATTGGCTGCACAGGCCTTTCCAGAAGGCCTCTGATGGCAAAATGAGGCCGGGGAGGTGCCACCTGTGTCAATCGGAACCAATTTCTCAGCTGCAGAAGGCCTCTGATGGCAAAACAAAGGCCAGGGACGATGCATGTGAGTGGCAGCAAGCGGCCGCAGAAGAAGTGGATGCCAGGTGAGGCAGATGTCGGGGTGTGTGACGCTTGGTAAATATGGCATCTCCACACACACCCCAAGCTTAATTTTTGCCTGTGCATTCTGAAGTGGGCAGGTTAACTAGGGTTTATTTTGGGGGTAGGGCTTATATTGGGCGCATGGAAAAAAAATTAAGCTAGGGCTTACTTAGAGCTAGATTTTCTTTTTAAAGGAAACCTAAAGATAACAGTAATCGGAAGTACTTTAATAGACGTCTATACCTAAAAATGCTTGTGTGAAGAACTGGTATTCATCCACACCATCTTCTAGATCGATAGGAGTGCTGAAGCCTTCTAAAGCAGTTTCTTCTAATGCTTCATCATCCCAGTCTTCATCATCATCATCTTCATCATCGTCATCCCCTGTATCGCCACCACCCCCAGCATGGTTCTGCTGCATCTCCTGATTTGCTTCATTCTCTTCCTCTTCATCACTTGGAATCTCTTCTGCAAGTACATTTTTTTTTTTAAATCAAGAACAAAGAAGACAAGAAAGACAAAGATGTGTATTTTTTAACCAAAATTAATGACTCCTCCAGGAGTACCCTATGAATAAACATTCTTTAAATTACAATCTTGGTGACAATTAATCATGAAAACAAATTGTGTTTTTTTAAAAACTGAAGAAGGCTAGTTTCTGATTAAAGACACTTCTGATTAATACAGCTCTGAAATGATCACCACACTCTTTTGAAATAACCTTTTCTAGAGAAAACTAGATTGAAGAGTGTATCAGGTGTGCAGTTGGGGATAATAACACACTTGTCCTTAAAAATAAGGAGAATATTTTTGTCTCACAGCTGAGGGAGTGTAATGGATTGATGTTGAAAGAATAAAGTTCTACCAAAAAGGGGAAAAAAAAAGCTTGCAGTTAAGAGAATAATGTCTTGGCTAGTTTGATGTAAAGTTTCCCTGTAGGGGAAAGCGCTTGGGAATATTCAAAACTGCAAATATCTTCCCTCTAAGCTTCAAGTCAACCTTGAGCCATCATGGTAAAGCGGTTGGAATTGCAGGCTAACTCTGCTCACTGTCAAGGGGTCGAATCCCTCAATCCTGACTGACTCAAAGTTGACTCAGCCTTCCATCCTTCCGGGGTTGGTAAAAGGACGATCCAGATTAACATGCTGATATTGTAAACTGCTTAGAGAGTGCTGTAAAGCATTAGGAAGTGGCATATAAGTCTAAGTGCTATTGCTATTGCTCAGCACAAGTGAATTAAATTACAAGTAGCGTGCTATTAATAAACGCTGATCACAAAAGCCAGGAAACCGATGTTTTCTCATACCATTATCTTCTGCATCATTCTTTTCAGCTTTCCTGTGCTCTTCGTGTTCTGTATGTTGTGGTGTGGCGCACATTTGTTTTAGTCCCAGGAACAGGAGGAGAACTGATGGGACAATCTGGGCAGACACAGCGTCTACAGCAGGGGGTCGAGATGGCAGTCCCATGAGGATGCTCAGTCCAATGATGCACATCTTCCTGTCATGAAGCCTGAACGCACACAATTCACTGGTGAGAATTAATCTTCCCAACAGAATAGCTTTCAGCAAGTTAGGCAAGGATTGTGAAACATAAGGTCAGAAACATATGATGGATACTCAGATGAGAAGGTAGTTACAGAGGCTTTTAGGGAAAATCCTGAATGGATGTCCTTATCATTAAAAAAATCCACTTGCAAAATTCTATTCTAGGCTTAAATTGAGAACAATGAGGCCTGGTCACAACTCTGTTAATGACAATACCACAATACTCTTTTCCAAAGAGACCTACCACACACAATTAGGCTTTGTTTTGCTGTTGTTGTTTTTTAAATGATTGTAAATATTTATTATCTTGTTATTTGTTATCTTTTTTATTTATTTATTATATTTTTCTTGGTGTTGCTTAAATGAAGTATGTGTGTGCAATATAGTATATGCGCACACTATATATTTGTACATAGAGATATAGAGATGGGTTATATTTATATCTATTATTTGGACACATATTCAGATCTTCATTTAATGACCACTTGCTCGGTGATGGTTCAAATGGCACTCAACAAATGGTAATCACAAACAGCCCTCGTACTTATGTTGGTTGTGTCGCTGTGTTCTTGTGATCAACAATCAAGACCTTCTTTGCAGTCTGCAGATAAGTGGTGGGGAAACTGACATGGCAACTACATGATGTCATTTTAATGGCCTTAATAACAGCAACTGGAAGTGAAATTTCCATTGCTAAGCATTGCTATGATGTGTGATCTCAGTTAATGACTATCGTTTAATGACAAGAAATTCCAGTTCCAATTACCACCATGACGTGAGGACTATCTGTTTACATATATTTGGATACATACATAAGCTAAAAATATATTTTTAAAAAAATATGTGCCAAAAAGGTTTGCCAACACTACTCTAGAATGTGGGTGTCCAACTTGGCAACTTTAAGACTTGTGGAGTTCAATTTCTAGAATTCCCCAGCCAGCTTGGGGGAGTTGAAGTCCACAAGTCTTAAAATTGCCAGGGCTGGACACCCTTGAATCTAGATCACATTGTGAGCCACAAAAGCCCATCTTTATATGTACAGCAAAATATCCCTAATTTTATTTGCATCTCTGCATATATTTTAATTATAAGCTGCTCAGGAAATCAATCTGGACCATATATGTGACAAAACATATAGTTAGTGCCACATACAATCAATAACATGTGCCAATGATAAGTTGCCCAGCTAATGAAACTCATCCAATTCCCTATAAAATAGGCGTATTAAATCAACTGTAAAAGTCTCCCCTTTTAAATGCATGATGGTTTTAAATATCTTGATTTAATTTGGTAGATTATGTTAATGTATGTGCTTTCCCTCTGAATTTGACATCACAGCAAAATTCAAGCAAAATGAAGACTTCAAGCTGTAGCTCCGTGCACTGAATGCCACTTGTGGAGAGGGAAAAGTAAAATCATCACTATTCATACGAAGTAGGGCTTGTGAGAAAATCTTACTTCGAAGAGAAGCATATCAATTCTATTTTTTCATGCTGGTCCACCTTAGGGCAGGTAGGAAAACAAGAGAATCCCGGCATTTCCTCCCAAAGTACAGTCTCCCCAAAACTCGAAGGTGTTGAAAGAGAGAGCATCATCACACACCTACCCAAGGAAACAGTCTGTATCATTCATCCACTGGTTTATAAATTGCGCGGTGATAGGCTCTGGGTTATGAGGAAACCGAATATTCTCTAAAGTGTGCAAAAGGAGCTCAGGGTTGTAGTAGAGGGCAGCGATGGCCACCTGGAGACACATGGTGCGGAGCTCGCTGGTTTTAACCCCTCGCGTTAAGCGCTCAAGCACAGCTTCTACAAACAGAGGAATGCACTAAGGAGAGAACAGACATATGGGGAGAAGTACAAAGAAAAATGAATTGGGTTATTTCAGCTATCGAGCCTGTTTAAAAAAGGATTCAGCCCTCCCCTTGTTGAAATCAGTTACAATTCTGTTTCAAATGTACACACTTCCTTAAAATGACCTTGAGGGATATATTCTGTTTTGTAATACTGGATGGGATACTGGCTATAGAGTTCGCTTTGCTAAAAAATATGCAGCTATTTTTTCCCTTCCTTTCTCTTTCTCTCTCTCTCTCCTTTTAAAGGCACTGTGATAATCGCTTTTGGGATTTATTGCAGGAAATACCAGAAGCAACAGGAACTGTTATTGTCAGAGGTCAGGAAGTGAAGTATCACTCTTCTTTTTGCTCCACCCCATGGTTAGGAAATTCTTTTAAAAGGGAAAAAGAGGGGGCACTAGGTAGCATAAACCAAACTCTTCTGGTTATGTAACCTTGATTAACACCTTTTTTTAAAAAAATACAATTAATATTCATGTGGTATAGACCAAGGCCTTTTTTTTTTTTTTTTTGCAGGCGCTCCTGGTTTAGCAATCTCCTTTGTCCAGATATACCGGACAATATAATCCTGGTTATATATAATGTAGATTCAGGATAGTAGCCACTATATCCTAAAACATCTGCGAGCGCTAGGTTTTGTTCTGAACTATCTCTACCTTACTCATGAACCTCTCATAGTAGCATTTGGGTTTCATTTTCAAAGCTTGAGCACCATCTGATGGATGCTCTTGGTGTGGGTAGGAAGCCTCCAACTTCTGACATCCTCAATTCTTCCCCTAACTAGGTGACTAGTTCTTTCCCTTGTTTGTCCCCACCAGAGTCTCCTTCACACTTTCAACCTCTCCTCAACCTTGCTGATTAGCTAGACCAGATTAATATAAGGGTCTTCAAACTTGGTAAGATTAAGACTTGTGGACTTCAACTCCCACAATTCCTGAGCTAACATGACTGGAGGAGGAATTCTGGGAGTTGAAGTCCACAAGTCTGAAAGCTGTCAAGTTTGAAGACCCCTGGTTTAATATATTCCTCTCTATTCTTTCAGGAATGGTTTAAGAGAATAAGTGATACTCTTCCTATTGTTTATAGAGACCCTCAAGGAGAAGTCACTACCATCTTTGGTACAAGGATGGTTTTCAAATTCCCGCCCTCTGTAGAGCCAAAGCGAAGCCATGTTGAGGGAGTTTTCAAGGAATCCACATGGCTTAGCTTAACTTTCAAGGGTGTCATGAAACAGTTCCCCGGTGTTTTGCCCTCTTGTTAATAAACATTGTCAAGAAGTGAAGGCCTTCCAACTGGGAAGTCCTGGGGCCTTAGATGCTTAGAGATCAAATGGGACATTATTTTAACTCAGCTGAAAACTGCCTTTCATGCATCTGTGGAACTCTTCAGTAATCTTTTCCATGGTCTGCAGATCCTTGTGCTGCAGTGATGTTTAAATTTTCTATTGTTATTGAACTACGACTGAGGAAAGGCACGCTAGAAATTTTTTTTAAACCAACCCTATTTCCCTGATGGCTCAAACAAGTGAGAAGGGAGGAATAAGGAACCCTTTTCAAACCAAACTGGATTCTTTATATATGACGATCCCATTCACCTACATAGGAAGAAAAAAAAATGTCTGTCTACAAAGCGCAAGTTCACCCCTCCTAAATTCTTTTTCTTAGACATACAGGTCTCCAAAATTCCGGCTGATGTTTACAATCCACACAAAGAGAAAAAAATCCAGTCAATAATTACCTGATCGATACCTCTTCCTTTGCACTGCAGTATAATAATCTCTAAGAGCTTGGCTGCGTGGCACTCAGCATCTTCCCCTGCATCACCAGTTAGGACCTGTCAAATAATTGAAGATCATTTTAACCCTTCAGATTTGTTGAAAAAAAAATACAGACATTTTTTTCTTGGTGATTTAAAAAAATATGCTGCAACACGTTTAAAAAAGTTGTTTAATTGAATTTGTGTAATATTTGACAACGCTTTTTCTGAATAATCAAAGAAACATTTGGATGAGTTTCCTGACACCTGAAATCACTAGATAGAAGAAAAAATAGCACTCAAATACAGAAGTGCCAATTATGTGTCTGGTTTTGAAAACTAAGCAAGGTTATTTCTGATCAGGCAATTAAAAACACCCTCTTTCCATATTGTTTCAAGAAAACATGAAGTCACCATGAGTAAAGTTCAATTTTAAGGAATGCTTAGGTTATTCTAAAATAAGACACAGTTGTCCTGTCCAAGTATTTGGCCTTAATAATGTAAATATTTATATTTACAAGGAACAACGTTACCCAAGCTAATTCTACTTCTAGTGTATTAAATGAAGAGAAATGTTGCCTTCATAGATTATTTGAATGTGACAAATCTCCAAGGGACCAGACACTTGTTTGGCCTTAATATCTAATCAGGATTAGAACACTGAAAATTGGTGATTTTAAGATATTTCCATAAGGGGTGTGCTGATTATATTCCAACATTTTATTTATTTATACTACTTTTACTTATTCATTTTGAACACTTCCAAATCCACATAGATACACAGCAGTTTACAAAATAGTTAACAAAGACCTCCATTAGCCGTTAAAAAAAATGTCCACAGTCAATAATAAAATGACTAATAACTAATCAAAATTGATTCTATTGTAAATGATAAGTAACTGGTATATTTTTTTTCAACTAGGACCAGCATTTTCCAAATCAGATCAGATCTCTTTATAAGAACTGTTGAAAAAGAAAAGGTTCCACAGGAATCAATGAATGAAGTGAAGCAAGTGAAGCCACATTTTTCATTCTGTTCTCAGGTCCGGTTTCTCAGATTTATAGAAGCTTAATAGAGCAAAAGTCCCTTTAATCCAAAACCCGTGAGTCAAAATCATCAATCTTCATACAGAGCAATCTACACTGCATAGACCTCCATGAGCTACAAGCAGAACAAATACAGGGCAGAGCCTCTCGTGATTCAAATGTAACAAATCAAGGCATAGCCTTTTGCGGAAGGAAGATAACCCATATTTTCCTCAGCAGGAAGCAAGAGTGGGCTATCAAGAGGAGAACTTATATTAGTCAGAAGTAGAAAAAAAACATAGGGTTGTGAAAACAAAAATGACAAAAGTATTCTTGCGAATGTACGGTATGAATGCACTGTACGATATGAATGGCAAATGTACGATATGAATGGCAAAATGAAAGAAAATGAAGAGCTGGAAAGGATTCCTTCAAATGGAAGATTCCCTTAAAGCAGGAGTGTCAAACTCATTGCCCATAGGCCAGATGTGTCATGTGCTTGCCCCGCTCCCACCCAGTTTAGTGAAGGGGAAAAAAGTCTCGATATGTCACGTGGCGCCTTAAAAAAGTATCCACTTCTAAATCATTACATGAACAGTGCATGCATACAGAGGTGGTATTCAGCAGGTTCTGACCAGTTCTGGAGAACCGGTAGCGGAAATTTTGAGTAGTTCAGAGAACCAGTGGTAACCTTCCCCTGGAGTGGGGTGGGAATGGAAATTTTACAGTATCCTTCTCCTGCCACGCCCACCAAGACACACCCACAAGCACACCACGCCCACCAAGACACACCCACAGAACCGGTAATAAAAATTTTTTGAATCTCACCACTGCATGCATACCATCAGCAGAAAACAAGGGCAGGCATGAGCTCTTGGTTATAAAAAATAAAAATTTAACTGGAGACAGTCTTTTATTTGTTTCTGTCTGTTCTGGCCTTTACACAACTATATTATACTTGTGTTCTATCATGAATAAGTCTTAAATGTAAATCTTCTTACCCTAAACCAAACACCTTAATCAGTACGCTACTGTACATGTGCTACAGACTGGAGGTCTGAATAAGGTAAAATTAAACATTGAATTATTATGAAAGCAAAGCTAAGCATATCTACTTAAACCATACTTTTCATTCACGTTCTCACATTCATCACCATGGGCAGCAGGTTGATCAAAGTATGAGCAACTTCGAAAACTTACCTTTTTACACATGGTATAAATTATCTCCAAATTTTTGGAATTTGACAATAAAATATCAGTATCAACAGTGACGTAGTTGTGCAATAGGGGCATCATATCTAGAAGGAGAAAAAAGTTCATCCTGAGAATGAAATAAATTAATGTACCTTACAGAATTGTCCTTGCTTTGCTTCATAATCACTCACTAAATTCATTCATTTGTAAATTCTTTAAAACTCTATATTTAGCACATATACAAGGTCATGACATGTGAATGTCTTGTAAAAATATTTATTCGATTTATTCAGGCCCTCCTAAGAATTTCAGAAAAGCGTATGAGACATTATCCCCACATTACGCTCACAAAGACTCCAGATAACCTTTGAACCGCAACTGAGGCTCAAAATCCCAATACAAACTTCCCACTCTCTTCATTAACGTATCAAATAATATAAAGCAAATAAAGGAAAAATGAAGGTAGCTAATATAGATTGTATTATTTATTTTGGGCTAAACTTCCCTTTTTATATGAGTGTGGGGCTGTTGCTAGAAAACTTCTTTTAAGAAAGGAACAACATTGGGTCAATGCTGGGCATGGATAACGGGGAGGAATATTTCTTTGTTCTAATCTTCCCCCTCTCCCATGGAAAATTTAGCAAGAGGATCTGAAATGAATCTCTTCACCCAGGGAACTCTATGTTGCATGCTAGGGCAGCAGGCACATAAAGCCACCTTTACCAGGACATGCCTACTTTTCCTCCCTTTCAAAAAAACAGAAGCCTTCAACTGGAACAAGAAGCCAAGCTTAGTGAAACCTGATTTTCTGCTGAAAGCAATAAAATGGAACTGGGTACCGGTAGGCCTTAAATTAGAATTACAGCCATAAGTTCTGATGGTTAATGACCACCATAAGCTGTTGAATGAGTACAGTGGTCATTAAACTAATTCATTTTATCCAATGACCCCTTTTTGTACGAAGCCAGAAGTAAAGGCTGGAAACCGGCAAAAAATATTATGGGATGTGATTGTGGGATGCTGCAAGCAGCTGTAAATGCGAGACAGTTGCCGGGCACCCAAAATGCAATCTTGTGACTGTCATATGTGTTCAAACGTGTGCAGCTGTAGAACTCCAGAACCAGGTCGTAGGTCCCATTTTGGGGTCCACTGTAACTTTGAACAATCACTAAGCCACTGGTCGTTAAGCGAGGACAACAGGTATAAAATTTAGCATCTTAAGAATCTTGGCTTTCTCCCTTGTTGTACGTTATCCAAGGTTTCTAGTCTTGTAAATCAGGGATCCCCAACCTTTTCGACGCCGCGGCCTGGTTCCGGCGTCAGCTGAAGCGCCCGCCCGGTTCCGGCGTCAGCTGGGTGCCGCCATCTTTTGGACGAAAAATCACTTCCGGTGGCGTCACGGAAGTGATTTTCGTCAAATAGCACGGCATCAGCGCTCGATGAGCTTTTCGGTAGAAATGGCTTTCTACCGGAAAAGCTCACGAGCGCTGGCGCCGCCATCTTTTTGACAACGAAAAATTGCTTTTTTACCAAAAAAGATGGCGGCGCCCAGCTAACAACCAGCGACCCGGTAAGGCTTGTTCCGCGGCCCGGTACCGGTCCGCGGACCGGCGGTTGGGGACCCCTGTTGTAAATGACAAAAAGCAAAATGGGATAACTCTTAGAAGTCAGATGATTCATTGAGTACATTCTGGCTAGCTCAGCGGGCAAAACCTGAATACGGTCCTGATCTTCCTCACAACCAGCAAAAGTCTGACCCCAATACACAATCTTGTTCGACTTTGGCATTTTAAAGGCGCACACAACTCTACACTGGATACTTAAGCAAATCTAATCCTGAATTTATAGCACTGGGGGAACAAATCAATGTGCTTCCTCTAAGACAAAGTGACAATTGAAACACTTCATCACAACTTCCCAAACCACTGCTAGCCAACGTTCTTCTATGTTCAATTTATTCCTGCTATTGATCGGTGCTCTTTTCAAGCAAATGGTAAAGCTCATTACCTGCAAAGTATTCGAAGCAATCTTGTTGAAACACTTCATATAAGACACCCAGGAGGTGCCACATTTGGGGTGAAATAAGATGGCATGTCAAGCTGTATGCCAGAGAAAGAATTTCTTCGTAGAACTCTGAAAGGGAAAGGGGGAATCAAGCAAACAGACATAAGAGATATAGAAAAAAATGCCAGCAAATGCCACCCAGCCTATGAAAAGCTATTTGAAGTGAATTAGAAAAGATCTTCGTAACGTATTCTGATAACACATTTCCCTGGTCTGCTTGGAGGCTAGCACCGCATTTATTGGCATTGTACAATCTTAAGCTTAGAATTAAAATATTGCATTTGCTAAATGCCAATAAGGATACTTTAGTGGGACTAAATAGATTTCCCTATGGCTACACAATATGCCTCTAAATTTCCTTTAACATGGAATAAATAATGCCTGCAGGTTTAATTTGCATTTACTAATGTGCCTAATATTATATGTATGCTTACTTCTAATCAAAGCATATCTCAAGATTTTTGGAAAGAAGACAGGAATGATTTAGAATGCAATAAGGAAACTTTTGAGAGACAGCTAGTTCTGAGGTAAGTTTATTTAAACTTAAACTAGTTTTCCTTCCAACTGCAGCACTTAAATCCTAAATCCTAAAATCCACTCTGGAGGACTGAATCTCTGCTGGAATAGATTAGGAGAACCTGCAAACATGATGGGAGAAGTGACCATGAATGGACACCTCTGCTACTCACAGACACTTATCATGAGATTCTACCCTTAGTGATATTACAGGGAAAAGATGGGAGAAACCAAGCAATACTTCCCCACTATTGTAGAAATACCCAAAGGCCATCCCGATTCTAGAGAAGAATTTCAAATATAAGCAGTCAACTTTAGGAATAGGCCATTGACAAAGGGTGATGTTGCTTTCCTCTAAATCTGCTACTTCAACAATTATTCTCAGCTTTTTCCCTACAGAAATTATATTCAATGATATTCTTCCACAGATAACATATTATCTGAAATCTATGAGCAGTGTTCCAATATTTGAGTGGCTGCCACAAAGAAGAAAGGATCAAGCTATTTTCCAAAGCACCAGAAAGGAAGACAAGAAACAATGGATGGAAACAAAGGAGAGAAGCAACTTAGAATTAAAGAGAAATATCCTAACACTTAGAACTATTAATCAGTGGAATGATTTGCCTTTGGAAATTGTGGGTGCTCCATCACTGGAGGTTTTTAAGAAGAGTATGGATAGCCCTTTGTTTGAAATGGTTAGGGCAGTGGTGGCTAACCTTTTTGGGCTCCTGTGCCAAAAATTGTGCACCCGCTTGCACACTCATACTCGCGTGCCAGCACCCAGAAGGCAATGCACGTGCTCCCCCATGCCCCCTATGCATGTGTGCGCAATCCCCACCCATCCCCACTGCCCCCTTACCTGCACTGTGCCTCACAGCTGATTTTTGGCTGGTTTGAGGCCTTTTTCAGCCTCCCAAAGGCTTGAGGAAGGCTTCTGTAGGCTTCTGCAGGCTTTGCAGGCCGAAAACTAGCCCTGTTTCATCACTTCCGGTATTTTCAGAAAAACAGGAAGTGATGAAACGAGGCTAGTTTTCAGCCTGCAAAGCTTGTAGAAGCCTGCAGAAGCCTTCCTCAAGCCTTTGGGAAGCCAGAAAAGGCCTCAGCCAAAAATTAGCTGTGAGGCGCACGCATGCCCAGTGAGGTAAGTTTGCCTGCAGCTTACGTGCCAGCACAAATGGCTCTGCGTGCCATAGGTTCACCATCACAGGTTTAGGGTTTTCTGCAGAAGCAGGGGGGTTACACTAGAAGACCTCCAAGGTCCCTTCCAACTCTCTTATTCTGTTCTGTTATGATGAAGATTGTAAGTCCAATGTAATTTAAACTGAAGTCCCATTTGTCAAGTTTCATATTCTTATGTTTGGTTCTATTGTCCCTCCCCTTTCTCCAGCCAGAAATGAATTGGCTATAGAAGGTGTAGCACTCTAATAATGAATAAACAATAAAGTATGACTTTATAGTAAGTTTGGCTTAAGTCTAATCTAGATGGGGGAAAAATGGACAGGGAGCTGCCTCACTTGTTACAGAGGGTAGAGAATAACTTCACACACTGCCACTTTAAATAAGAAGGCAAATATTATCCGGATGGCTTTTCAATGTACCTATGACATGCTTCTGCAAGACAAGACCAATGATTTGCAGGCAAATGCTCTCCAGCTGTTGAGTTATCTGAAGAAAAGAAAGAATCCACTTAAGTAAAAGAAAGAAAAAAGACATTTTTTTCTTAAATGAGCAACTATTCTAAAGCAAGGAGTTTTCCTAAAAAGTCAAGCGAAAAGCTCTCCATATTTAAAGTATTTTACAGTATTACTAGGTGAAAATTGCATGCAAATGTCTCATACATTTTTAAGTCTACAGTGCCATCTCCTGGCACACACTGTTTCCTTCATTTACTGTTTCCTTCATTTCTGTATCACATCTTATTGCAAAAACTCTTTGAATTCAGTTTTCAAATGGTTGAGAAGATTCACCTCCTTGTGATCCTGCACGACAGTTAGGATTGTGTCAATTGTATGCAGGATCCCCATGGCCATAACAGTTTTATCCTCCATTTCTTCATATTCTTCACTCTGAAGAACTTTACCAAAAATCTCTGCCTAGAGAAATTAAATGCAGAAAAAAACCTGACATCATAAATCACAAAATCCTCAGTCAACTTCAAATTTGCATTTGGAGTTTTTTTGAATAATTAGAGGTTTGCTTAACCCCCCCCATGAAACAACACTTGTTTTTTACTTTTGCATAAACATGGTGCTCTTGCAGTCCACTAGCACATCATCCATGTTGGTGTCATTTTGCACTGCTTTCTGCTGCATTAAGCTTACAGTGCAACACTTAAAATAGTGTCAGGGTTCTAAGTAACATACCCATAGCAAACAAAACTCTGAGGCAACCAAATTCCTCAAAGAATAGATTTATTTGGATAAGTCTTATTGGCATGAGCTGGTGAAAACCGACTCTGAATATTCCCATGGTTTTCACCTAATTAAAAGCAAAGATTTGTCAAAACAACCGATCAACATGGCCCAATCAGGATACTGTCCAGTTGCTAGGTGACTCCAATCCCCTCCTTCCAAACACCTGCAGGTTCCCACAAGAAATCATTTTGTTTTGGCTACAGCACCCCAACTATCTCTATTCTCCCCTCTCTCTTTTCTCCGGTGTGTCAGCACTGAAGTCTCAAAATGGCCTCAGTCAGGCCAGCATCAGGGTTGACAAATAGAAGGAGAAAAGAAAGAAAGGAACCTATGCATATTTTAGCACTATTGCTACTCTGGATAAAAATTTAGTTTGGAAATATTGACTAAGGCAGGCCTGTCAAACTGACGGCCCGCAGACCAGATATGTCATGCACAGGCCACACCCACCCCGGCTCCACAAAGGCAAAAAAAAATTGTGATATGGCACAATCCGGTCCATGACATGATCGAGTTTGACACCCATGGACTAAGGCATTCATGTAAGAGAGAGATTTAGGATGTATGGAATTAAACTGTCTAAAAAAACAAGTATGTGGCCAAAGAGTCAAATGAGGAAAAAGAGGAGAATCCAGATGAGGTATTAGAGGAATTTCAGATACATTTTTTTAACCCTTTTCAAAATTAGTACAGAAAATATTAACATTTGAAAAGAATATTCCAAAAGGGAAACAAAGGCAGTGCTGATTACAACACATTTGCAGTATTCTGAAAATATTCCTGAACTGGTTAACTGGCCCCTCTTAAACCAAAGAACAACATTCTTTTATTATGTTCAAACTGCAAAAGGTTTATCTGCCTGTGTAGAATCTAACTGCTAACCTTCTATCTGTAATGGTGTGTGGGAATGACCTTGGGAAAGGGAGGGAGGAAAGAGATGCTACTTAGGAAATGATCAGATAAGGTGGGAGAATCCACAAAGGGTCAGAAAAGGAAACTCAGAAAAGATTCTCCCTAACTTATCAGGGTGTGGCAGGAGATTTCTGCCTTCAGACTTGCAAGATTCTGTTAATGTAGCCTTAAATAAAGTGGAATTAGCTCATCTGGCTGCTTGGACTACCTGGGAAGGCTGACACTGTCAAGCCAGAGATTAAATAAAATATTGCCTGGAACTTAGTTGAAAATGCCTCACTTCACTCTCATTCTGAAGTCTTCAGGGACAGGGGGCAGGTTTAATATGTTTGTTTTTTTTCCACTGCAAATAAATGACATTATTTTCCTCCCAACAGGAAAATTAATTCTAGACTAATCTTCAGTAAATTAAAGTGATAATTGAATCATTTCAGGATGGCTGGTACACCTCCGTTTGTAAAAACTATGTTTGTACAAAGGGACTAAAACAAGTTTTATCAGTAGCCTTCATCCAAAACGGAATCCCTGCCCTCACTTACCAGATGCTGCGTCATTTCCACAGCAATTGTTGTTACTTCTTGGCTGTATTCACAAATCAGCTTCTGAATTACATTGGTAAGATCGTCGTTCTGAGTTTCTCGAACTACAAGCAACAGCTCCTGCATGACAGGCCTGATGTAGGGCTTAATGTATTCCTTTGCTAAAAAGAAACCAAACATACATTCAAACATAACAGGGGAGGGGGATTAAAATAGATACAGGAAGTTCTAGGCTCGTGGCCACAATTGAGCTCAACATTCTGCTTGTTAACTTAGACATTTGTTAAGTGGGTTTTGCCGTTAAGTTAGTAACATGGTTGTTAAGTGAATCTGGCTTCCCTGTTGACTTTTGCTTGTCAGAAGGTCGTGAAAGGGGATCATGTGACCCCAGGATGCTGTGACTGTCATAAATATGAATCAATTGCCAAGTGTATGAATTTCGATCTTGTCACCATGAGGATGCTGCAACAGTTGTGAGTCACTTTTTTCACTGGCGTTGCAACTTTGAATTAAATGAATTCGAGAACTAAAATATCTGCTTCTGTCAGTGAGCTCTTAATTGCACTTGGTATCCTTCTTTTGTCTTCGGTAACAATGTTCTTTATTTCTACCTATCTATTTGCTGTTTTTTTTGCCAAAGATTACATTAACAGGAAATTTGGAATCTAAAAAAAGCATCCTATAAGAAAGAGATGTAAATCACTTCCATACTGTTGACCAAAATCCCTAAATTCATAAATTTATGAAATCACCAGGAAGACTTACTCTAATATAAATTATTATTTTTAAAATGTTATGAAACTAATATCTGTTATGGTAGCAATCCCTGTCTTTAACCACATCTAAATATATATAGCCAGTAAGACAAAATCTGAGACAAAAGGAAGAGTAAAAATAGAAGCCAAAATAGTTTAATATTAATTTTTAAGTATATTGAAAAAACAAGAAAGAGGGTAATCCATAAACTAAGAAAGGTGTTTGATAAGAAGAGATGGAGGATGGATGGACGGATGGGAGGGCCGGAGGGAGGGAGGGAGGGAGGGAGGAAGGAAGGAAGGAAGGAAGGAAGGAAGGAAGGAAGGAAGGAAGGAAGGAAGGAAGGAAGGAAGGAAGGAAGGAAGGAAGGAAGGAAGGAAGGAAGGAAGGAAGGGCAAATGAACAGAGATAAGCAACAGAACATTAAAAGTGAGATTCATTGCATACAATGATGGTAGGGAAAGGAAACAAAAGAGATGGGACACAAAAGAAGTCCATGAAGAGGAACTATAGCGGGCAATCAAGGAAAGTGAAAATCAAACCTTGCTCCTGATGGCTTATCAAGGCCTGAAGTGCAATGGCAGCTTCCATTTTGACAGGCATTTCTTTGTCTTCAATCAAGCTCTTTTTTATCAGTTCAATGGCATTCTTTAGATTGAGCTCATTGTGAAATTTTAAGGCGCTGAATGAACGAAGGGTCCAACAGGACTGTGGCGCAAGAAAAAAGCAAATCAGACGCTATTCAAGATCAGATACTCTTATAGAGAAATCATTTGCGTGTTAACAGTTTTGAGTTTACTATATTTTATCGTTTTCAAGGCAGTCCTCGCTACAACACAATTGTTCACGCACCCCAAAAGAATTCATAATGAAGCAGCATTGAAACTAGAGATGGAGATTCAAAGAAATCTTTCTTTGTGCTCAAGGCTTTTCTATACAGAATACTATCCTTCACCTTCTGTATGTAATTTAGAGGAAATATGAGAGACTGTGATAGAAATGAAGGACTGGAATTACCTATTATGTTTTTCTAGGTAACAACAAATAAGATAACTACAACCGCATAAAATAGGATGATATATGAAACAGCAACCAAGATACCATCTCATGTGGCATTCTGGGAATCAGCCTATTAAAATGTATAAATATAGAATAATCTTTGTCCCAATCTTACAAAAGCTTATGCAGAGTTCTGCTTCTCAATAATTATGTTAAAGGTAATTTTTGTCCCAGTATGCCGGTCTTCCAATCAAGCTTTACAGCTTCAGCATGAGAATGAGTAAGATGAACGTGTATTCTGCTAAACATATTATTAGCTCTCTTTACAAACACCTATTTATCCCCAGGCACAAGCAGGTAAACCCAAACCATCATGGAAAAAGGCATATTCACTTACTCTTGCTCTTAAATATCCAAGATTTGACATAAATAATGGAAAGACATGATTCTGCAGCATCAACTCCATTTGATCCTTGAACATGCTTTTCTAATAGGGGTAATAATTAACAGAAAAAGAAGCACCTTTGTCTCCATTTTCACACACAATAATTCTCATGTAATTCTTAAAACAGTTACAATGGCTTTAAAATAATTTTTACAAAACATCCTTATATCAGCAAAAGAAAAAGCTAGATGCCAAAACATAAAATTGAAACTGTTCAACTAAAAGGACTTAAAATATCATACTACTTGGGTTGTCTAACAAAATGCAGTGACAATGTTTGTTACTGCAATTAGCCCAGCCAAGGGAGCCTGAACAGGAGTAATCTAATTGACTGAACAGATGGTCAGAAGCCAACATGGAATTAGTACTTGTAAAGCATGTGGCTTTGCCACGACCAATTATTAAGAATTCTATAAGGGTATTGTCGTGCCCCAGCATATAACATACTGTTGTTGCTCTCTAGCCCCATCTAGTGGCCGGAGAGACAAATACCAAGTATATTGTTTGAAGCTGACCCCACTCCATTACCCATCAGCCTGCACTCTCAAAACAAGTGCATGCTGTGAAGCCAGACTCCATTTCCTTTAGCATTTGGAGAAGGCAGAAGCACAAAGAAGAATCTATCTTAATCCGTGGTACATGGTCAACCGAGGACAAACCCATATCCCACATACAAAGCATCACTGGTGAGATTTAGATTGCTTGTATTTATTAATTGGTTAAGTTTAAAAGTAACCCAATGCTATCTTGTATTTGATTCTCATTGTATGTATCCCTATTTTCCCCAGTTTCACCATATCCTGTTCTTTCAATAAAGCATTAAGATCTACGCACACGGTCTGTGTTATTGGAGGATAAGTGGGTTTAGCTGCATGTCGAGATGCTCACAGATTAACATGTAGTGAGGACAGAACAGATATGCAATCACAGCATAACCCAAAGCGGAATTCCTAATATAACAATTAGCTTGAGGAGATTTCCAATGTTGCATGGCTTCAGCACATGCCATGCAGATTATGAACTAAATATATATAAGCACTTTAAAATGTCAAGGTACAGACATGGACATTAACTATCAGCACTGATTCCTCTGGCAGGAGGTTGGGGAATACAGAAATGAACTCAGTCCATTAAAAAAACATATTGTAGCAGGGAGCAGAATGCTTTGCTTAACCAGTGGACAAACTCAACCTGCAATTTTTAGAGGTTACAAAGCATCACTAAAACTCACCCCCCCTTTTTTTTGGTTAAGTCCTAGAAGTTAATGAATAGGCTCAGTTCGTACCCAGCCTGACAACTACAGAATCAGAATCACTTCTGAAAGCTTTTTAATCAAGGACAGCTGGACTCTTTCATAAGGTTTTTTTCTGAAGTATCACAAATCCCGGGTGCCAAGTCTCCAGAGATAAGACCATTATGCATTTCTCATAAAATCATTGTTTACCTTCAGCAAAATGTCTGCTAGTGATCCAATTACATGTAATGCCCCGTCTTTCTTTCTAGGGTCAATGTTGGGCTCAGTGAGAATCTGATAACAAAATGCCATCATTTTTGGTAACACCTAAACAAACAGCACACAAACAAAAAAAATAAAGAAATGAAACTTCAAGAAAATTCATTAGGAAAGTCACCAACATTAAGATCAGTTTAAATTACTGTAGATTATTTTAGTAAAACACATTGTGCAGTATATATTTTAATTTATAGCCTGAAATTTTGAAAGCTAGGTACTTTTTCCAGGATAAAAAAATTATAAATTCTAGAATTGCCTTGGGGTCAAATAAACTGACAATCGTCTTAGATGTGGTTTTTTTTATATTTAAACAAAACAGTCAAGACAATTTAGCAGAGTCCAAGGGAAATCTATTAATATCTCAATATTGGAGTGGAAACACCACTGTCTTCTGTGGGAGTACAAAATGCTCCAGATATTTTCCTTGTTATACTATCTTAATAAATTAAAAGAAGAAGCAACTAATAAAACTGTACTGGATCTGATGGCAATTGAAATGTGAGCCTGCACTCTGATATCAACACAAAAATAAAAATCCTAGAAGATCTTATTTAAGCCAATCCTATTCCTTACCTTAAAATAACTCAGTTACATACAAAGATAGCGTTCCAATTGTAGGAATGGTACAAGCTATATACTCAAGCTCAGAGGTCCTGAAGATAAATCTATATTTAATACATTTTTAACAATTGGAAGGATATGGATATAAATGTTACAACTGCTGTTAAAGAGATAGACAAATACTATTTGACCATTTAAAAAGCCATCGTATTTTGACAAAATTATGAGACGTACTTCTTTTCGTTTTTTCGCTGCAGTGTACAGAAGAATCTGGGCTGCTATTGTAGGGGATGCATAATCCTCAAACACATCTTGAAAAATTTGAAAAAGGATGTTACTACACAACCATTGACAATTTAACAAATTATTATAAATGTGACAGAACATGGACAAGCCAGCAATTGGTTTTTCTGGATGCTCTTTTTTGCTTTAGTTTACAAAGAAAAAGAAAATAAAGGGGATAAAAAGAAAAACCAACAAAAGAAACATAAAGAACAAAGCACACAAAATGAAAAAAGTTTTAAAAGGCCAAAAATCTCCATTACATTTTTAGACCTATTATTAAATGCATGGAATAAACATTGATCAGCTTTTCTTCAGCCTCAATAAACAGCCAATTCATAAACAGAAACAAATTTATATCAATACTATAAAATGGTAAATCTGGAAATTGGTCCTTACATTGTTGAAAAATAAGACTTTCTTCTACCTCCACACTCAATAAATCAATTAATTCTTAGTATAGTGATGAAGACCTACATTTTTATATTCGATATTGGAATGAAGTGAGAAAATAGCCATGTGCAAACTGTGTTAACAGAAAATAGTTCTTGAACACTTGTTCAAGAAATCTGATGTTAAATAAGATATGTTGGAATCAATTAACCACAATAAAGTTTGATGTTTTCCCCAAGCTTTTAGTAGATTACCACAAATTTCATAAAAGAAGTCTAAATCCTGACCAGCATTGGTCTCACTGCCAAAGCCATTTTTCTACACGTCAACCAAATACTTTACTATTTCATTTTTCATCACCTGTCCATGGCATAATCTTCAACTGAAATAAACATGTTTATCATTATAATATTGTAGAGTTGGGGATGAACTGCTCCCAACCGATGTCTTATCTTTTTACTGCATCCTTAATTTGCTTCTGTCAACTTCCTTTCCCACTTTTTAGACACTTTTCTCTACAATCATAGTTCATAAAGGTTATGGAAAACAGAAGCTTAGGAGTGGGGTGGACTGTGTAAGCTATCAGATATACAGGCACTCTGCAGTACAGTATAGTATGCCCTCCAGTTTTGTGTAAATCTAAATGCACAGCAATGTGTATTGTCACCAGGCATTTTCCAGGAGCAGATACCAGTGACAACTGACAAATAAAAATTACCAAATTTAATGCGGATGTATTCATATGGGTCCTCCTGCCAGAGTTCTTCATCCTCATCTTTATAACACATCAGAGAAAAGATGACATCTTCACACAATGTCTAATAAGAAAAGCAAAGAGGAAATCAAATGTAATTGAATATGTTTGCTATCCAACCATTATTTTTGATCTGTTCTATTTTCTCCACAGCAAGAACTCTATGAGACCCAAAGTCACCCAGACAGTTTCCATGCTTAAGGGAAATGATGTCCTCCCGATTTCTAGCCCAGTCTTAGTCTTAGCCATTACAACAAACTGATGCTCATTTACTATATCTTAATAGTTAATAATCACATGGTTGGTCATTCTAAAAAAAACCCTTCTTCATAAAGCTGTAATATATCATGTGGAAATTCTCTTAAAGCCAGGAATATATTCCCTAGTTCAGAGTATCTTTGCTTAAGTATTATCCACCTTTTGTTTGTTTGTATTCCAACTTTATTATTTTTACAAATAACTCAAGGCCGTGACATACCTTTCACCTCTTATTTTCCCCATAAAATCTTGTGAGATGGGTTGAACTGAAAGGGAGTGACTGGCCCAAAGTCACCCAGCTGGCTTTCATGGCTAAGATTCTTCTCTTCTGCTTTTTTAGTCTGGTGCCTTAACCACTAGATCAAACTGATGGGCTCAAGGCTGACTCAGCCTTCCATTCTTCCAAGGTCAGTAAAATGAGGATGCAGATTGTTGGGGGCAATAGGCTGACTCTCTGAAGCGCTTAGACAGGACTGCAAAGCACCATGAAACGGTATATAAGTCTAAATGCTATTGCTAGTGCTAAACTAACTCTCGCATCAATTATTTTCTCTCTAGCTGAGATATAATTAAAGGCTACTTGTTCACTCAGATTGATCATGGTTATATCTGTTCATTCCCCAAAAAGCTGGGCCCAAGCCAAAGGTCTGAAAGGTGAGTTGCATCAAACTCTTTGTGTTTTACTTATGGGAAAATAAAGTGCATGCTATGCAGCCTTCAATTTTGCCCAGGTACATGATAGGGTCCTTGAGAAAAAAGAAAACACTATATTGAATGAGAAACAATAGAATCTCTTGTCTGCCATAAAGAAATCTAAGGATTATCATTCTTGTTGGAGAACTCTTAACAGAGAGGAAGGAAAAAAGCTAATTTAAAACATATCAATTTCCACTGCTAATAAAAAAAAATAGAATAGTAATCTCATTATTCACAATAAGCCCAAAAGGTCTTTTATGCTTTAAATATTATATTGTAAATGCCTAATTCATCATTTATTCTCATTTTGCACTTACAAATCGAGACTTAAAAGAGAATCCCTAGCAACCCAAAAATAACACTTTCTTCCCAGAAAAAGGTTTCTAAAATTATGTATGCAGAGAAATATCATCTGTAAAGGATTTTAGGAAAGAGACAACATTAAAAATGAAAATACTAAGGCCATGCAGCACTCTGGAGCTGCACAAAACATACTGTAGAGCCTCTCTCTGCATCTCCTTAAAGCAACTGCTTCTTTTCCTAAAATTGTAGGCCCACCTTATGCTCTATAACAGGGGTCCCCAAACTTGGCAACTTTAAGACTTGAGGACTTCAACTCCCAGAATTCTCCAGTCAGCATAGCTTAAAGTTGCCAAGTTTGGAGACCTCTGCTCTATAACTCCACAATAAAAACTCAGGATTCAGGAATTAGTGCTTTAGGACTTCAGATGAATCTTTACATTAGATGGAGGAGTTTTAAGAGATGATGGTAATTGTTACATCCCACTCCATCTTTCCTTCCACAATAGATCCTTCATACAAGGATGTGCTATTCTCTACCCATTTAGAAACTGATTTGGAAGGCTAAAGCCAAGTTGACTACCCACCTTGGCACATTGTGACTGAAACTGCAATAATAGTCCTAGCATAATTTGTACTATCTGTGGGAATTTGCATTGCAATGAATCATATCACACCTTTTACATAAGGACATGGGGGCGGTGGGATACATGGCAACAAAAGAAAAGATTCACTTGGTAACAGCCTTACATTTGATGCAATATCTTGTACGTTAAACATGACTATTTCTGGAAGTTGATCTTACAGGCACTGTGTAAGATAGAAATACAGGCAAATGAAACAACTGTGTAATTAATTGATGATCCGAGCCGTGGTGGTGAAGTGGTTGGAATGCAGTATTGCAGGCTAACTCTGCCTACTGCCAAGAGTTCAATCCTGCTCCTGCTCCAGGTTGACTCAACCTTCCATCCTTCTGAGGTCGGTAAAATGAGGACCCAGATTGTTGGGGGCAATATGCTATCCTTGTTCCTGTTCCTGTGTTGCCATTACAGTTATAACTTGCTCAATTGTTACCGCTATTTCAAAATTATCATAAAAGTTCTAACTCATGTTTTCAGAGTTTACCCACAGACATAAATTGCTACTCTTGTACTGACCTGCATATGGGGTTTCATCTGCTTCCAGGTTATACAGTGATAGACTCCCTGCTTCAGATAGTTTAACGTTTGTTGAAGGACACGTGGAGCTACATAGTCATTCTGCCTGTATTGTTCCAAGATTTTTAGGAGTACCTGAAGGCATTGTAACATAATTATATACAATCAGAACTCAACATTGACCCATCATGTTTGAAGTACTGAAAATAAAAAATCTGCACAACCATTTTAAGCAAAGGATAAAAGCTAGCATATTTCTCACATCCTAGATGATGTTTTAATTTTAGCTAACCAATTGATACGATAGAGAAAGATCTGACTAAAAAAGTAAAGCTAGCAATCACATTTCCATAGAAAATTTACCCTGGACATTCCTAGACTCCTAAGAATGGCATTGATCCATTAACGATTTCCTGAATGAAAATGATGAAAATGAAATCCTTTAAAGAAGATTCCTGTAGAAGAAGATACAGCCTATTCATTATGATCATTAGCTGGAAACTGCAAGCCAAATCCAGTCCTCCAGTCAACTAAATCAGGGGTCTCCAACCTTGGCCACTTTAAGCCTGGAGGACTTCAACTCCCAGAATTCCCCAGCCAGCAAGCTGGTTGGGGAATTCTGGGAGTTGAAGTCCTCCAGGCTTAAAGTGGCCAAGGTTGGAGACCCCTGAACTAAATGATAACTCAGAGATGAGAGCTACAAACGTTGCTTCCGGCAATTGAACTTTCTGATTAAGTGAAGTGTCAGTAAAATTAGGGGCTTTTAATGGGTTGTAAATACTAAAATTTAGGTTGTTTCAACTAAGAGAACACAAGCCACCTCATTATCCATAATAAATAAACAGTTTTACAGGATATAATCAATCATCTTCCATTACCCTCTTATCCAAGGCTTATCCAAGTGGTGTAATCACCACTCTTTTACCTAACAATGTCTTCACTGCAGAGATGGTATTCAGCAGGTTCTGACCAGTTCTGGAGAACCGGTAGCGGAAATTTTGAGGAGTTTGGAGAACTGGCAAATACCACCTTTGACTGGAGATTTTACTGTATCCTTCCCCTGCCACGCCCATCAAGCCACGACCATAGAACCGGTAGTCAAAAAAATTGAATCCCACCACTGCTTCTCTGTATGCTACAAAAGAGCAAGTTAAAATGCTTGCTATCATATTTCCATGTTATTTCACTAAATAAGATAAGCCTTTACCTGCTGGATTCCCGCAGCATAGGTTTTCAAGAAGAATTTAGAAAATTCCAAATATTCTTTTGTAACATTTCCAGGACTACCATACCTTTAAAAATGTAAAAGCAAAAGAACATAAATATATTACTTTGTAGAAAGATACTAAAGTATACCTCATTATCATTAAGCTTCCCATTAAGTTTTACTCATGCAATTAAAGGCAATCTTTATGGTAAAAGGAATGCACAAATTTCATTAAAATTGCCACATTTTTATAGCTGATAGAAAAAAAATTTTTTTTGGAAGATTTGCTGATACTTGAACTTGGGGCAATTTTTTTAAAACATTTACGATTTGGAAACGTTATAAACATGCCAAAATAGGATTTAGTAATGTCATTCTTTGTTATTAGCATAATAACCTTTCAAAAAGACGAGCAACAATCCGAAAAGCCCACTTCTTACATTTCCACCACACCAATTCTGGACGATCATCTTCATCAACCTGCAGAGTTTCCTAATCAAAGGAAAGAACTATCAGCCATCAATAGCCATGGGAGAGCAGTTAACATTAATGGAGCATGATAAGAAGAATCTACAGCCTTCATAGCCTCAAGACACATTTTAGTAATTGCAATAGCATTTAACTACCTGAGTGGTGTGATGGCCTAGAGTTGGAGCTCTCGCCTCCTAATCAGGAGGCTGCGGGTTCGATCCTAGATAGAGGCAGATATTTCTCTCTGGGCACAATGAGAATATATCTGCTAAATAAAATTCCGCATTGGTGACAGGAAGGGAATCCGGCCAGTAAACACTCAGCTCCATTCAGTTGCCCAGACTCTACCTCGCAAGGGAATATGGGGTCATTAAAAGGGGATGATGAACAGCATTTAGATACTGCTTCATAGTGCTTAACAGCACTCTCTAAGCAGTTTACAAAGTCAGCATATTGCCCCCCGCCCCCCAACAATATGGGTCCTTATTTTACCGATCTCAGAAGGATGAAAGGCTGAGTCAACCTTGAGAGGGTCAGGATCGAACTCCTGGCAATGGAATGCAGAGTTGGCCTACAAATACTGCATACAAACCACTGCACCATCACAGCTCTTAGAAAGCAGCTTAGAAAGAGATCTTCCAATTGTTGTGCTGACAATGGCCTACTGTTAACAGGATCTTATCTTAGCATGTTCTCAAGGAGGCATGCCATTCATATAAAGTGATCCACAGGTTTTAAACTCAGTATGTCAGGAGTGAGTAGCAAGAACTTTCTCCAGAGTTGCAGGAAGCCATCCTGTGCTACAGTGATATTCCCGAAGGCATGGAGTCAAAATGGAGGGGGGCTTGGTTTTTGAGTGTTTAGAGTAGGATTGGTAGACCAGCTGCTCACACACCCACTCTCAATACTCCAAGCCCATCCCAAAACTAGTCCAAAGCAAGATGACAATTAGCCATTTTGTTGCTCTATTTCAGCAGCACAATTTGGAGATGGGAGTTGTAACAGGCTTATGGGTTGCCCACCTCTATTTTCAACCAATAAAATAAGCTCTCATATGGATAATGTAACCATTATATTCCCATCTACCACCAGCAGGCACCTGCTCCCGGCATGGGAGCCAGAGGTCAAAGAGAAAAGTAGACCTGCATGATCCAGGCACTGCAGTGTTTAATAACCTTAGAACATACCAGTTTAACATGTAACATACCTAGTTTCAAAATGCTTTGCTTTTCGTACATGATATTCTTGCTGAGCGAAAAGCAAGGGAGTGTGAGCAATGGCTCCACTTCCTCTTTACATCTTCTTTTAAAGTACAAGAACATGGCAAAAGCAGAACATGCCCTCCATATAGTTGGATAAAAATGTTCCTCAACCTAAGCTTCCCTTTTTGCCAATGTGCTCAAAGTATATTACAGTTGTCCAGTAATGTAAACCTTACAGGAGGCACACTTCTGTCAATGACAGTCCGGAAAATCTCCATCCACTGAGTCATCGTTTGGTTATTCACCAGCTGAAGTGGCAAAGCGTACTGAAGTTAAAAGAGGAGGAAAAAAATAATATCAATATTGTTGAATGCCTAAAATATACACTCCCTGACTGTATATCAGAAAATATACAGACAGTTTAGACAATGTATTAACAGGGAGCTGCAATACTATTTTTTTTAACCTCCAATGACCATGGACTATTTCTTTGTTGTCTTTGAAACCTATGTACTATGATAGCCAGCTAGTTAGCCATTGGAAGCTGCCAGTTAGCATTTGCTTTTTGTTATGACACTGAGCTAATAGTTACACATAATCAGCAACAAGGGGGAAAAAAAGACAGGATTGCTATTGTGGATTAAACCTTCCACCCCAGGACATTCTTTTGCTTTCAGTTAATTACAGCAGGAGCTCCTCTCTTACTGAATGCCCACCAAATGTAAGAGAAAAACACCTAATATTGAGAAAGCATTTAAAATGCAAGTTTAAAATGTGTGTTTGCGAATTGAGGCAAGGATGAAAAAATGTACCTTCGTCTAATCAATTATTATTATGATTAGTTGCACTGTCAGCCAGAAGCACATGGAATATTGGAATCATTTTTTTGATACAATAGCCATCAATTTACATCAGTTTGTTTAGTGACCATATGCGTTGAACAGCACTGAAAAAAGGTTTTTCAGACTTATATTCATTGAAGCACTCCATGGTCATGTGATCAAAGTTCAGATGCTTGCCAACTGATTTATTCTTATGACAGTTTGCAGGGTGGTGGGGTCATGTCATCCCCTTTTCAAAAAAGTCATCAAAAAAGCACAACAAAGAATGTTTTTTCTGCGCCAACTCAGAAAGCTCAAACTGCCCAAGGAGCTGCTGATACAGTTCTACAGAGGAATTATTGAGTCTATCATCTGCACCTCTATAACTGTCTGGTTTGGCTCTGCAACCCTACAAGACAGACACAGACTTCAGAGGATAATTAGGACTTCAGAAAAAACAATTAGTACCAACCTGCCTTCCATCGAGGATCTGTATACTGCACAAGTCAAAAAGAGGGCTGTGAAAATATTTACAGACCCCTCACATCCCGGACATAAACTATTTCGACTCCTATCCTCAAAACGACGCTATAGAGCACTGCACACCAGAACAACTAGACACAAGGATAGTTTTTTTCCCAAACGCCATCACTCTGCTAAACAAATAATTCCCTCAACACTGTCCAACTATTTACAAAGTCTGCATTACCATTACTATTAATCTTCTCATCACTCTTTATCGCCCATCCCCTCCCACTTGTGACTGTATGATTGTAACTTTTTCGCTTGTATCCTTATGATTTATGTTGACTGTTTTCTAGTATGATTTGATTGCTTATTGTACCCTATGACTATTATTAAGTGTTGTGCCTGATAATTCTTGACTCATGACAAATGTATCTTTTCTTTTATGTACACTGAAAGCATTTGCACCAAGACAAATTCCTTGTGTGTCCAATCACACTTGGCCAATAAAGAATTCTATTTGTGACCTTCCGACAAGCAAAATCAGTGGGGAAGCCAGATTCATTTAACACCCATGTTACTAAATTCGGTAATTCACTAACAAATGTGCAAGAATGTTCATAAAATGGGGCGAAACTCACTTAACAAATGGGCCACTCAGCAACAGAAATGTTGGGCCATAAGCCAAGGACCACCTGTAGCTTTGCTTACTATTTTATTATTATTATTGTTAGCTGCTCCAAGTCATGTGTATGACATGGGAGCATGTATACTTTGAACAAGTATTAATAACAAAACAAGCCTATCTCCAGGAAGCCCATGAAAACTTTTTACAACAATTGTATGCAATCTGCTGCCTCTGATTTGCACAAAATTTCTCCTTTATTAAAAACAGCAATATGGCATCTCTGTAACCTATTCCCATTCTTCCCATTCTGTTCCAAAGCAAACCCTAAATGCATACTTGTATAGTTCTTACATATTTTCTTGGGTGCACAGATCAGGATTAAAAAAGCATTAACCTCCAAACACGAAGGAAGTTCTGCAGGTTATAGCAAGAAAAATCTTTTCCTTAGAATCTACTAGCAAATATCACTCAAGAGAGACACCCCTTTCCTTCTGACGGAAAAAAACTGCTTTGAGGACAAAATTCAATGTAAAAAGTAAAGAAATGTTTGTAAGAGAGCCAATTCAGTGTAATGGTGAAGGTGCTGGCCTGGGAATCGGGAGACTGAGTTTTAGTCCTGCCTTAGCCATGAAAGCCAGCTGGGTGGTTTTGAGCCAGTCACTCTCTCTCAGACCAATCCACCTCACAGGGTTGTTGTTGTAAGGTAAAAGAGGAGGAGGAAGGAGTACTACCGTGTTTCTCACATAATAAGGCCGGGCCTTATTTTTTTTGACCCCGAAAAACGGCTGGGGCGTCTTTTCGGGGGTGACTTAATCACCTTGCATCCTCGGGTGGGTGGGCGGGCAGCGACAGCTTGGATATTCGGGAGACCTTCGGGTTCGGGCCACCGTTGCTTTCCCTTCTCCCTTGCTGCCGTGGCGTTTGGCGCGCAGCCACGTGCGGCCAGTCAGACTCCTCCCAACCGGCCCTGAGGAGCCACTGGCTTCAGGCGCTCCCTCCCATCTTCCCTTTGCTTTGAAGGTAAAGCGGTTATTTTACAAGCCTCCCCTGCCCGAGAGGGCAGACGTGGGGAGGCTAATTTCCCGGGGCCTCTTCCGTTCCTCCCGACCTCCCTACGCTGCGCGCCCCTCTGATGCGCCGCTCCCTTCAGCCCAGCGAGCTCTTCCACCTCAAAGAAAGGCCAGGCGGGCGGCTGCGGGCAGCAGCAGCGGGTCTGAGCCGCTCGCAGAGAACAGCCACCACCCGTAGCCCGGCGGGGGAGAACGAGCGAGGTTAGCGCCCGCCAGCCCGGGCGAGATTTGGGAACGAGGGTAGGAGGCACGCACACACCCGCGGCTCACTTTCCCAGCTTTGCCCAGCCCTTACGGCACTGGCGCGGCCCTGGCAGGATGAGCGGAGGGTCCGGCGGGGAGGTGCTCGCTGCTCGCCAGGGCCGCGCCAGAGCCATAAGGGCTGGGCAAAGCTGGGAAAGTGAGCTGTGGGTTAGGTATGTTCATTGCCCTGAGTTATTTAAGGCACGATAAAAATCTAACAAGTAAATAAATAAGATACAGTCTCATTACCACATTTTTTTAATCAAATGCTGTACACCTAAAAATTAAACATGCAGGTCTGAAAGTAGCTGCTCTGAGATCAATAAATGCATACTTCAAAATATGCATTTGTGGGTCACAATTCTAAAAAGGGGTTGCTGGGGCTTTTCTGGAATTCTTCATACCGTTACTGTTTTCAGTATAAAGGTTCATACCTGAACAAGTGCATAGAAAATTTTTAAGATCTGTTTCTGAAGGAGCACAGAATAATGGGAGTTGTCAGGAAGAAGCTGGATCATCTGTTGCTGAATTCGAGGCAAGAATATTTGCATTGCAGCAATGAGTGGATCTCGTTCCTCAGCTTTCTTATATCTATCGAAGGAATCAGAGCCAAACACATTTCAGGAGTAAAGCTTACTCTTGTTGCATTTTGCTTCGTTTTGATTGTTTTAAAAAAATGAAACTGGTACCTGTTGTAATCCTTCTCTCATCTCCACAGGACAATACAAGAAATCCAAATAAAGCAGAAAGGAGAAGCTATTTTAATTTTCCTAGTGCAGCACACTAGAGTTAATTTTAACCATTTTTATAGCATCCCAGATCAGTAGCGTTTTGGAACATAGCCTCCTAGTCAATAAAATGGTATGAGATTGCATGCCATTTTATGCAACTTTTACAACTGAGTCACCCATTTCACTTGATTTCTCATTGTTTGGGTGATGAAACTTTCCCAGATTTACCTGGAGAAAATCCATTGTAGGTAGAAAGGGGAAAGTTTGTGTTTCCAAGAATTAGATTCTCATTTTACTTTACACCTTATTTTACTTTCTCTGAGGAATTTTCCCCAACTCAAATGCTTTCCTCTATATCAGGGGTCACCAACCTTTTGGACCTCAGGGACCACCAAACTCATAATTTTAGATCCCAGGGACCACTAACCGGTTCTGTGGGCATGGCCTAATTTGTGGGTGTGGCTTGGTGGTCATGTGACTGGCTGGTCATGGCTTGTATGTAAAAATTTATATAAATATTGATTTTTTTATTAAAAAAAGAGCAACTTTTACCCAAAATCAGGCAAAGCAGGCAGGCAGATTGAGTTGCTCACAGAATCACAGATTCATTCAGAGATCTATCTGCCATTGGCTAGCTCAGTCTGTCACATAAAATTTGCTTGCAAGCAAACTCACAAAATTAACTCACAACACACCATGCATGTAAATATTGAATTATTTTAAAAAAGAGCAACTTTTACCCAAAATCAGGCAAAGCAGGCAGATTGAGTTGCTCACAGAATCATTCAGTGATCTATCTATCTGCCATCAGCTAGCTCAGTCTCTCAAATTTGCTTGCTGTGAGTCTGCATTGAATTTACTTGCAAGCAAACCTTCAGTCCTAAGGGAGGTTCGGCTGTGCTGAGCCGAAGATCTAAAGACTAGCTAGAAAGCAAGAAATCCAACCATTTCCTGCTTCCTAGCTAATCTAAATCTCCCGTCACAGCAGAACAGATGATGGTCGGAAAAAGGAAAAATAGATATTTAGCAGGCAAATTTACCGGGTAAGGAGTGAGTGGGCGGGGAGGGTTCCCGCAGGCTATGTGGGTGGTGCAGCCTTGTGTTTCTGTGCAGTCTGGATTAATTGCTTTGTGGGGTGCTCTGGGGGTGAGATTTCTCTGCGGCCCACCAAAATTTTCTCACGGCCCACCAGTGGGCTACAGCCCACCGGTTGGCGACCGCTGCTCTATATGAACAACACCCTCCAGTCTCCATCTGTATATCTTTACAGAATTAGAAAGCTAGTGTTGCAAGAAACCAGGAAGATGCACTCATGAACTAAGAGGTTATTTCTAGACTGCTAGGAAAGGCAGCTCGTCCTTGGGGAAAATCCACTTACTCATAGGTTTTTACCAATTGGTACAGGCACAGGAGGCTTCCAAGCCAGCTTCCGCTATTGGAAGACTGTAGGTAAAACCCAATCTTGTCCACCACTGCTGTCCAGTGACCTGGGAAGTCATGCTTAATAATAGCACGAAGGCACATTGTCAACTGGGCTCTGGGGAAAAAAAAAAAGACTGAGAAAGGATGGAGTAAAGGAAAAAACAGAAAGAGGGACAGATAAAGAACCTACTTCATCAACTCCTGAATTACAGTGTACCAGAAACAATGCATGCATTTTTTTTTGTCTAATAACAGCTATCATCAAATTCTTCTGAAAAAAATAAATATCAAAATGCTTTTAAAGTGGTGGTCCCCAACCTTTTCAGCCTTGTGGACTGGGGGGGGGGAGGGAGAGAGGGGGAATGGTTCTGAGTGAGCAGCGGACAAGCATGACACAGCTCCATTTGTGTGAGCAGCGGGCATACACACCCACCCACAAGGGTGGGTTTCTATCGGTTCTGTCCACCTCTGTAGAGCCAGTAGCTCTGAAGAGCAGCAGACATAGAACTGGTTCTATGTCTGCTGCTGTTTTTGCCCACCCACCCACCTGGGCTCTTACCTAACCTTTATTTCCTGATTTTTCAACTTCAGCTGCCGAACAAGGCACAGCTGCAGTTAAAAAAGCAGGAAAAGAAGGCTATTTCAAAGACTGCTTCTCTGCACGCAGCGTGCTGATGACGATTTACAGGCGCAGCTTGCAGCGTGCAGGGAAGCTCATCATAAATCACTGAACCTCGTAAATTACCGAACTGATAGTTAACCCTGTCTTATCCCACTCCTGCACACCCACCACTTGCGCAAATGGAGTTTCACACACCTGCCGCTTCTGTGGCCTGGTTCTGGGCCCCAGCCCGGAAATTGGGGAACTGTTTTAAAGGATAGCCCCCCCAAAAAAAGTTCAACATGGGATGTAATTGTTGAGAAAGGATCACTCCTTTTCTTCTCTCTGCTCCCATACTTATTAAATAACAAATAATATATTCAAATTATTATTCACCAGACACAAAAGTCACAATGTACAATTATAAATGGCTCTGGAAATAATGACAGTAAGATTTCCCAGCTTTCAGACAATATTCTCACGTAGACAATCCAGAAAGAGATAAACTTTTCCAAACCCAGGATATTCTGTGCTTGAAACTGAAGGTTTCACATATAGGCTGGATAATTATCTATCGGGGATGGTGTAATGAATCCTGCAGGATGCATGTGGTTGGAATAGATGACCTCTTTGTTATTTCCAACTCTGATTTTATGATATGGGTTAGATATATGATTCTGAAGTCTTAAAGTATTTCCTGCGGAATTATTTGCAGTATTTTGAACAATAAAGTACTTTAAATTTCTACTCTCCTAACTTTATCAGGAAAACAATGTTGCCCTCATGTCATAAGACATGAGGCATATTTTAAGAACTATAATTATATTCTTCCTTTTTTTCTATTCCAGCAGTTCTCTACTTAGACTTCTACAGAAATTGTTATAATGTCATGCCCTTGTTAGAGTCTGATTCTGAGGGGGCGATTGAGCAGCTTACAGGGAGTGGGTATGTGGATCCGGTGGCTGTGGAAGAAATGGGGGAAGGGCACAGTCCGGCTGGGCTTACGGGAGAGGAAAGGGCCCTGATCCCCTTCATGGGCTGCAGCTGGGAAGAGTGTTTAAAAGGGCAAACTGCACATGGCAAAGTTGCTGGAAGCAAAGCATGCATCATCTTTGTTGAGGCTTATCTGGGTTTGGCATCCTCCCAACTGTGGGTGCTGCATTATCTTTTGGAAGTCTGCAATTTATCATCCTGGCCTATCATGTTAATTACTTCAGCGTGGTTTGTGTTTTTTTTTTAAAAAAATCTAATTATCTTTACTTTGGGTTCGGGCTGCATTTCTTCCCTTTGTAGACTGTTTTTGGAAGAGTTTGATCTCCAGCCGAGGATAACTGGACATTGGGGTCCAAGTTGGAGGCATTAAAGGGAATTTATCTACTTTCGTGATGTTATTTTTGTGCCCCACCCCAGGTCATCACATAATCATCTCATTTAAAAAAAGTTCTGGAATATGTTTCCACATAAGAATGATTTCAGAAGTGATTATTTGGCTGATTATATGGTTTTATAATCTGATACCCCTTCAAAATACTTTTTTCCAAAGCAACACTATGCTGAATAAACATCTATTCAAGTTATTTAAATCTGCTCAATTCATTCTAAGAAGAAGCATCTGCTTTCCTTGATATAAATCCAGGGCTTTCTGGGGCCTGTCCCAGCATGAACCTCGACATACCTCACTAAGTCTGGAGAACGAATAATTCCTTCTACAATATTATCCCGAATCTGCTGACGATCATTTTCGTGAATATTGAATGGAAAGATCACCTCTCCTGGCGGCGGCTCTCGGTCTGGCCAGTATTGTGTCACCATGTTTTTCAAGTAAATAGCAGCTGTATTTAAAGAATGAGGGAAAGGAGGGGAGAGAAGGAGAGAGAGAAAGAGAGAGAGAGAGAGAGAGAGATGCATAAAAAGGGCTGTTGATAAATCTAGCTTTAAACAAGAGTTAGGACCAGTGAGAGTTAGGGATGTAAGAAGAGTAACAATGCAAGACCAATGGCATGCAAGAAACCAAGAACTTAAATCCTGGTAGTGAAATTCCTAAAAACATAGATGCCATTTAGAAAGAGATAAACCCATACATAAAGTATAGATCTACCAGTAGCAATAATAATCAAGAGTGGCCATTTCCATTTTCAGAAAATTCATATCCCTAAAATGGGCTTTCTTTGTGAAACTGGATTGAGGTATCCCTTGAGATCAAGATGGCTCCCATACTGTTGGCCTTCCAGAAGGCCATAAATACCCTATAAAACAACCTATAACGTTGCTTTCCCAAACCCTGGACCCTGTTGGATATTAGATGTTGGTAGAATGTTCTGGGGTTTCTACAGGGTTGACCATCTCGTTCTTTTTCACCCCCACTTTTCTTATTTATATAGTTTTTATATTATTTGGTACATTGTAAATAGCCTGAAGTCATTTGAAGTGAGGCAGCATAAACTGAAATAGATAAGATACATTTTTTAAAAGTATACTTTCAATCTGTTTACTAACCATTCAGTTCTAAACATAATAAATAGGAGGCAAGCTGCAGAACTTCACCTACCTGCTTGCCTGACTGGGAATTCCACTTGATCAGAAACAATGATTTGTAGCAGACTAGGAGCAAAGTTTATTATCTTGTAGGACTGAAAGGGATATAAAAGGTTAATCAGCATAGTATAGATAGCAGTTAAGGACTCTTAGATACTTCAGTTATTAACAGAGAATTAAGCATCACTCCCCTATTGAAAAATAATTGAGTTAGACTCAACAAAGACTGTGTGGTTTTAAGATTAAGAAGCAATTCTACTATCTTTTGCTGTGGAGGTCTCCAAAGCAGGTCAGGGATTTAATATCTAATCTGTTAATAACCGCAACACTTTTAATACTAAAACATTCACTTGATATTGTCTGTTTTCATCTTATATAACAGGAATCAACAATCCAACCCTATATGTAGCCTTCACACATTGCAAGGTAATGCCAAATTCAGCAGCAGAATGGTTTAATGGGTGAGGCACATGGCTGGTATGCTGGTTCATTAATAAAGAAAGGAGCAAAAGAGGGAGGCTACCAGAAAAGCAAACTATTACAATTCCCACCCTTAAAATTCCCACTGACTCCCCCATTTCCGATCCAATTTTGTCTCATTTTTAAGGATGGGGTTGGGAACAGTTCTTCTGCAAAGTTGGACACAGATGTCTCAGAGCTCCATGCAGAGCCGCTTCACTTTGTCGGCTGGCCTACCAGATGTGCTTTCTACAACCAGGTGCAGATAATCTAGGAAGCCATAGGAAAAAAAACAAAACTCCACTGAGCCAAATGCATTTTGCAAAGTCCCCCTTTGAAAGTTCTGCTCTGATAGTCACAAGAAGCCACTTTTGGAATGCATGTAACCATAGAGAGGGGAAGAGGGAGTCATAAACTTAAAACTGCTACGGATTTAAAAGTGTGTGTGTCTTCATTGATTTACTTTAGATAGCATGTAATTATGCATATGTAATGGTTAACATGAAACTCTGTGCTGACCATGTATTAAGATCCTAAGCCCCTGGAGGAGATCTTGGCTCAAAAACATCAAACAAAAATTATGGATTGCCACTGTTCAGCAAAATATACTTTCTAACATTACAAAAATCAGTCCATGAGTGTTTTGCAGATACAAACTAAGCTAGCTTTTTCTAAATGAAAACAAATGTAGTCTATTAAAATGTAGAACTGTGGAATATTAAAATATCCTATGTTTTAGGGGTCTCCTGCCTTCCAATCAGTTGCAAATTCAAATGTTACTAGGTCTCTCATCAAAAAGGCCACCCAGTTTTATTTTTTCTTCTTTATTTTCTATTTCATTATGATATACTTTTGAAAGAATGTAACAAATAGATGGCACAGATAAATCAGGTACAAGTACTGAAATATAGGCAAGAAAAACTACGGTGTGACAAAGAATTTATTGGAAACATTCCTCTGACAACTATAAAACATGTATATAATATGTATATGTATACAACTTCTAATAAAACAAAAGAAGTTTTGGGAGTGTGGCTTGAGGCTCATGATTTAATTGGAGTAACTGCCGGAATCCTGACACCTGCACTACAATCTTATACATGGAAGAGTGCCACATTCAAAATTTGGATGTTAGCATTCATATGTTAATTTGATCTATAATTTATAGCACTAATAGAGTACATTATTTACTATCTGTAAGTTTCTATATCTACAGTATAAACAACTATGTCAACTAAGTTTTTTTAGCTTAAAATTCAATACGGAGATTGAATGTAAGTTTTCTACTATTTCAATTTTAGGTTTAATTTATTCCTATGGGACAGAAGACCAATTTTATGGTAGAGGACATTTTACTATCTCATTCACCTTATTTTATTATAATCTAACTATCTTTTGAAGCAATGTGCTTAGCAAATTGTGTTTAGAATACCATATTGTCTAACCAAGGCCCTTGTTTTCCCAGAAGACAATGAGACTGGCATTTCTTGGAGAGGCTCAGTTCAATTAATTCTTCAGGCTGCCATCATGCAAGTTGCTTTACAAAATGAAATTACACATAATGGAAACCTAAAAGAAGTGTCAATACATCAGCACTAAGTTTTCCTGGACAGCACCCCATACAGACTACGAACTAAAGTTTTCTTTGGGTCAACCTTGACTCCTGCTGACTGCATGAACATGTCAGTGTCCTTACAATTTTTATGACAACAATAGAAAAGTGATTGGCCACTATCTTTTTTAAGGGTTAAAACAAATTCCAGTCTAATCTACAGCACTGAAGTCATTCAAGGATCAACCAAGGCCTGACGTTTTGATCTAAGACAAGGTTAGCGTAGAAGTGTAAATATTATATGCCACATAATAGGCTGTGTGCAACTACATATACCACAACATGGAAAAGATGCTACTGCAATTTTAATAAACATAATAGGCTGTGTGCAACTACATATACCACAACATGGAAAAGATGCTACTGCAATTTTAATAAGAGGCCAAACTTTAAAAAACTTGGGTTTAAAACAATACATTTCATTATTTAATTGATAAAATTAAATAATTGGAGCTGTAACATATTAAGGACACATTCAGTCCATGAAGATATCTATTACACCTTTATATTAATTTAATGCTTCTACAGCATTAAATATTCAGGACATATTCAGGATTTTAGGATAAATACATCCCTGTTTTCAAAGTGCAACCAGAAAGAAAGACAGAAGAAAACCAAAACTATCAATGTTTAAATGCACAAAGCTGAGAAGCTTCAGTATCTAAAGTTCAACTGTAAGGATTTTAGATAAGAAAAGTGGTAAAAATGAAGGTTCAGGTTTAATATGAAAAACCTATTTTTATATTGCATCTTCGCTGTTATCCAGATTGTTATGACTACATATGAAAGGAGGAATCGATAGATGGGTGATAGTTGTACGTTATACTTCAGAACTGGCTGGAAATTATACAAATATGTCAACTTTTTGGGCACCAGGGACCAATTCCGTGGAGGGCAATTTTGCCATGATCCATGGGGTGTGGTTTCTCATGCTGCCTGGATCTTGCGCATGCATGGATGGGATTTCGCTCACTTGCACAACCAGTTCTTAGTGGGCTGTAGACCGTTGACAGTCTGCGGCCCAGGGATTGGGGACCCCTATGTCAAAGAGTACAACTGAATCAAAAAACATAAATATTTGTGTCCCAGAAAAAAAATATGAGAAGGAAGTTATAATGCTATGACAAAGTTGAATCATTGTAAGGCTGGATAAATTAACAGGTGAAATATTAAACTATGGGTATGTCCAGCTTATGAAACAGCTATGTGATATTTGCTGTGCATGTGAGGCAGCTACCGTGTTTCTCATATAATAAGGCCGGGTCTTATTTTTTTTTTGAGCCCCGAAAAAACGGCTAGGCCGTCTTTTCGGGGGTGACTTAATTCCCCCCCTTGCATCTTAGGGCGGGTGGCGACGGCTTGGATGTTGACCTCGGCGTTGGTGGGGCACTTTGTATCAGGGTCAACGCAGGCAGCACCATATCCGGGTGTGCAACAAAAGTACTTCCTAACGGCAAGCCGCCCCACCATTCCCCCCCATTTTGCATGTTTTAATATAGGCCTTAATTTGGGGGGAGGGGCTTAATTTCATTTCATGCCTATAAAACATGCTGGGACTTCCTATTGGGGGAGGCCGTATTGTTGGAGAAACAGGGTATATATTTGACAACAGAAAGGATGATGTTAAAGTTCCCTTATAGAGTATAAATACATAGGTAACAAGAATAAATGCAAAAGTAGCAGAGAATTAGTTTGCTAAGTATACCTGGAAATAACATAATATAATAATAGTTGCAAAGTTCTAATTGAAGGCTCCAAGAAATATCAATGAACAAAATTTGGGAAATACAGTTTGGCTTTATGTCAGGTCAGGTTTTTGCTTATCACCAGATAATATATGAATGTGAGGGAAATAATTTATTGATAAGATAAATAGATCTGAATTATGGAATGTTTTGCATGAATATGGAGATGAAGATTGATTGTTGAACGTAATAATGGCAATGTATGATGTAAATAAAGCAATTCCTGATAATAAATGAAATGATTGGTGGATGGTTCAGCTCTAAGCAGAGAACAAAGACAAGGATGATGTCGCCTTGGTTGTTTAATGTTTTTATAGCTCAAGATAGTGTGCTGCCTGTTCTAACATGTGGCAGCGAAACATGGACACTAATTTCACAATCAATACAAAATCTACAAATGGTGCAAAGAGCCATAGGAAAATACATGCTTGGCACCACAAGAAAAGGTAGAAATCCTGCACATGGATTAAAGAACAAAGGGAAATATACGATGTCCTCAAAAGAGTAAAAGAATTGAAGTGGAAATGGGCTGGTCACATAGCAAGAAGCAAGTGGACTAAGGCAGTCATAGAATGGATTCCAGTTGATAAAAAGCATCCACAAAAGAGATCTAAAACAAGATGGAGTGATGACATCAGCAAATACCATGGGCCCAACTGACAAAGGAAAGCTCAAGACCGTATTGGTTGGAAACATCTGGAAGAGGCCTTCGTCCCACCATGGATAGACAATAGCTAGAATGATGATGATGATGATAGATCAAGATGTCAGAGATACCTGTATCCTTTTGTAAACAGACCATACCAAGATGTTTGCTAAGAACACGAATGACTTACAACATATCACAGATTGCATGTTGCTGGTTGACAGGTTTGAGAAAACAGAGAGAATGAATGACTGCAACATAAACAGCAATAAGTTAGAGTAAATACATGCAATTGTGTACCTCGGCAGAATGTTTAAGCAGGGCGGGAATGGCTTGAGAAATTTTAGGAGGCTTAAATGGTGGCAGAAAGACAATCCATCCTATGTAATCTGCTGTGAGGAATGTTTTTTTAAAAAAAAACCAAAGCAGTTTGTTTCTACCCATTTTCTTATACAAAAGTGAGAGTTGGGTAGTCAAGAGAAACAAACCCTGAATATAACGGAAATACAGTGGGAACAGGAAGAAGAAGTATATCTGGCAAAATGAGTAAATTATACATAAATGGGCACCAAATAAATGAGAAATGAATACAGGAACTCATGACTGGTATGAGGTGGTTATAGAAAGATGAATCCTGATTGAATTGCCGATTAAATATATTAAGTGGGGGGGGGGAGGAAAGCTGTGGTAGATGGGAGCAGATACAATCCTGAAAATGGGAAAGATAAGAAGTTTAAAGAACAAAAGGCAAGGTAGGCAGCAGAGAGAAATCGGGGGTGAATCAGGTTTAGCTACTGCATAGTTTCTTCTTTTTTTCTCATCTGGTGCCTTCGTTTCTTCAGCTTTTAGTTGTTTCCCGGTCCTTTTGTACAACGTTGTCTATCCTGAAAGCGGCAGGGAGATTGTGTACCTTCTGGATGCGCCTGAAACACGGAACCCTAAATTAAGTCGGATTCACACAACCGCCCGGGCTAACCTACGGGCTGTAGTTCGGTAAGCTCGGGAAATAAAGCGAGCTTTCTCCTCCGAGGCGTCTGCAAGCAGCAATGACAGGCGCTCCGTCGGAAGGGGACGAGGCTGCCGGGCGGAAAAGGGGCGGCGGACCTCGTCAGAGACCCTCCGGAGCGAAGGGAGCCCCTTCCCCCGCCCCGGCCGAGGCCCAAGCCCATCGCGGACTTACCTGGTTGAGCTCATTCTCGGCCGCGAGGCGCAGCTTGGGGTCGATGGTGCCTTTGAGCGCCTGGATAATTCGGTTGGGATCCATGATCTCTCAGCGCCTCAACTGGAAGGACAGCGGCCGCCGCACAAGCTCGCCTGCCCCCTCCTTCCCCCACTTTGGCTACACAGGAGCCATTCACCGGTTTACGACAGCCGAACTGTCGCGAAGACGAAACTTTGCGGCTTCAGCGCGCCCACCCACCCCCTCCAGTTCGCCGTTCTCGCGGCGCCCGTAAGTCGGGCGCCATGTTGCTGTACGGAAAGAAATTGGTCGCCCGGTGCGGGGACTGGTCGCTGCGGAAATCGTAGTTCCCTGCAGGGAAACCGGAGGCTCAGGCTTTCTCTTGTCTCGTCTTTTCCTATAATTATCGACTTACAACACTTCATTTATTGACCGTTCAGTTACAAAGGCACTGAAAAAAGGGACTTAGGACCGTTTTATCACACTTACCTTTGTAGCATCCCCATGATCTTGTGATCAAAATTCAGATACCTGGCAACCTGACCCATGCTTACGACGGTCACTGTGTCCCAAGGTCATATGATCACCTTTTGCAACCTTTTGACAAGCAAAATCAGTGGGGGAAGCCAGATTCACTTAACTCAGCTACCAGCTGCGGTGATTCACATAACTGTGGCAAGAAAGGTCATAAAATGGGGCAAAACTTAATGTCTCACTTAACAGAAATTTGGGGCTCAATTGTAGTCATAAATCAAGGACTACCTGTATATTTTTTATCAGATTAGAAAAATGGGGTGGGGGACAAAAACTGCTTCTGGAGAAAAACTGCTTACGGAACCCTCTTATAGTAACTAAATCAGCCTGCCTGGGAATTTCTCCCACTAGCTGTTTAAAGCAGTAGTCACCAACCGGTGGTCTGCAGCCCACTAGTGGGCCGTGAGAAAATTTTGGTGGCCCGCAGAGAAATTCAACCCCCAGAGCATACACACCCCCAATGCAATTAATCCAGGCTGCGGAAAAACACAAGGCTGTGCTGCCCACACGGTCTGTGGGAACCCTCCCTGCCTACTCACTCCTGCTAAATTGCTATTTTTCTGACCATCAGCTGTTCTGCTGTGCCTGGAGATTTAGATTAGCTAGGAAGCAGAAAATGGTTGGATTTCTTGCTTTCAAGCTAGTCTTTAGATCTTCGGCTCTGCTTTTACGCACAGCCAAACCTCCCTTAGGACTGAAGGTTCTATTATTCAGTGCAGACTCACGGGCAAGCAAATTTTATGTGACAGACTGAGCTAGCTGATGGCAGGTAGATAGATCACTGAATGATTCTGTGAGCAACTCAATCTGCCTGCCTGCTTTGCCTGATTTTGGATAAAAGTTGCTTTTTATAAAAAAATTCAATATTTATATAAATATTTATAATTTACATACAAGCCATGCCCAGCCAGTCACATGACCACCAAGCCACACCCACAAATTAGGCCACACCCACAGAACAGGTTAGTGGTCCGTGGGATTTAAAATTATGAGTTTGGTGGTCCCTGAGGTCCAAAAAGTTGGTGAGCCCTGGTTTAAAGAATGTGAATATTCCAATTTTATTCCAATGAATGACAATTAGATGTTTGTTTTTTGATGGAGAAGGTTTTATAAGTTTGCTTAATGGAATTCCACTTCATTTCTGTGTGTGGCCCTCCTGAGCTCCATTTTCGCTGACAGGCAGTTGCAGGAGGCCATCGCAGCTGAAAATGGAGCTCGGGAACCCATTTTCGCTGGCAGAGTGCTTGGGCCATCACAGGCGCCCAACACGAGTGACATCATGCTGGCCATGCCCACCCTGGCCACGCCCACTCCTGCCCCGAGATCAAACACAACCCCAATGAAATCGAGGTTGACACCCCTGCTATAGAGATCTCAGGAAGCCTCTTTATGCTCAACATATGCACACATCATTCAGTTAAAATGTATTTGGCCCTTTGGATGTTTTCAATCTTTTTAGCTTGGATCAAGTTTGACTCAGTTTAGCTTGTATCAGAGCTACAGATCCTACTGATATATAATCTAAATGAACAAAGAACATCAAAGTTTCGTGCTTGTTTTCTTTATTTCATAAACAAATCAACCAATGTGTAACAGTATGAGAAAATCATGACATTAATTAAAGGGCATAATTATGGCTAATGATCAGGGTTCCACATCACTGATGTTCACACCACAGAAATTCTAAGGCACATCTCTCTCACCTCAGAAGAAATTTCTGAAGGCATCTGTAAAACATCGACAATACCCATTTGCCAGAAAAGGCTACAAAACCATTCTAGTCCTCTGAAGCTTCACCAGAGACAATCTTATAAATAAAATCAATTGAGATAATTGTAAATCTTCAACAACAAAAAAGTGGCTCGTCACTTTTAAGAATATATGATAGAACTGGCTAGGAAGTCACAAAGAACCCTAGAATGTCATCCAAGGATCTGGGCAAATTTTGACAGTACCATTAGAAAAGCACTGTATAAAACAGAGTAGTGAGAAAGCCCAGGGGTGGGATTCTACTGGTTTGCACCTATTCGCCGGTTAACATGCTAAGTAGTTTGGAGAACCAGTTGTTAGAAGCAATTACTGGCCTAATCCCGTAAGGAAGGCAGGAAGGAAACATTCTGGTGTTGCTTACAGGAACTGCCTCTCCGTTAACTCTTATTACATTCTTGGCAGGACTAGACTTCCTGTCTCAGGAACGTCTCTGGAGTTTTTTTCCCCTCCTTTGCTGGTACTTTGCTTGTGTGGAGTGATCATTCAAAGTTACAATGGCACTGAAAAAAGTGACCTATGACCGTTTTTCACACGACTGTTGCAGCATCCCCACAGTCACAAGGCCAAGCGAGGAGATGCGTGCCTCGATGTGAGTGATGTTGAGTTGGCCACACCCAGCTAATAACCTGACCACCAAGCCACGTCCTAAGCCATGCCCACAGAACCGGTTACAAAATTTGAATCCTGCCCCTGAAGAAGTCATAAATATTTAAATTTTGCCAAACAGCTGGATGAATCTCCAGACTCCTGGTGAAAGGTTCTATGGGCAAATAAATCAAAGGTGGAACTTTTCAAGTCACGCAGATTCAGTTAGGACTGGTGGAAGCCAAACACTGCATTCTACAATAAGAACCTCATATTGATTATCAAACACAGAAATGGGTACTGTCATAGTTTGGAGATACTTTGCTGCTTTAACCTCTGGACGACTTGGTATATTGAATAAAGCATGAATTCTACTTTTAATAATCCCTCAGAACAGTATCAGGCCATCTTTCTGACAGCTAAAGTTGAGGTGAAGTGGGTCATGCAGCAACAGAACGATCCCAAACATACAAGCAAATCTGCAAGAGAATGGATAAAGAAAAAAAAAACTCAGTGTTCTTGAGTTGCTAAATCAAAGTTCCAGGCCTAAATGCCATTGAATTGCAACAGTTCCACTAGAAAATCCTAAAATTCTACCGAATTAAAACAGTACACCATGGAGGAATTGGCCAATATTCCCACACAGCAATATAGGAGGTTGATCTCCAATTACAGGAGGCCATTTGTTTAAAACATTATCGCAGCTAAATGTGATGCAACAAGTTAAAGGAAGACAACTACATTTTCAGTGACGGGCTGCAGATTGAATGACTTTAAACAGTACATAAAACAAGTACTTAACTTTTAAATTTCTTAATTCACTTTCTGTTTATCAGATGGATCCACATGAAGCCCTGATCACATTCAATTGCAAAGGAAAGCAAACATTCAGAACATCCAAAAGGGGCCAGATACATTTCCATACAACTATAATTCAGGAATAACTTTTGTGGATTTGCTAGTTGCAAATGAAATAATCCACAAGATTTTATCAATAGGATTGCTAATAACAGAAAACTGTTTGCAAGAAAAGTTACTGTACGAAAAAAAAACCCGTTTAAAAAAACTGCATAGTAAATAGGCAATTTCAGATGTTTCTTTTTATTCAAATATAGCTTTTTCATTAACCTGTTCATTTTGTTAAAAAAGGGTAACACACAAAGCAAGTTTAAAATGTTTTATTACCTCACCATATTGAGATGTTTGCAAGCTTTTCAATACCGCACACATTCACAAAAAGATCTGGAGGTGCCTTCAGGACATAGGCCAACTGAATCCTTTGATGAAGAGAGAGAAAAGGCTAGAGCTTGTGATGGAAGCTTTACAAATAATCTAGCTAACATAATTGTCATTTGGAAAAATAGGAGGGCCTTTTAGAATTTATAAAATGCTGAGTCAAATTAAATGTGAACTTTAAAAAAGAGAGAGAGAGAGAGAGAGGCACTTTCTAGATGATTAGTAGTTGTTCTTATACACCAATACCAGGAATGTAAAATAGAACAGAACCCAAGTTGTAGAGAAAAGTTGGAGAACGCAGAGGAGAATTTACCATCTCTGCTTACGGGTATTCTTCCAATCTGCTCTTCAAGTAGTTTCAAATAAAGTCCTCAATTGTGATTATCTCCAGAGTGGTTCCACGGTGAGGCTATAGTGCAGGTCTTGAAGCCTTTAGTCTTCAGATGTCCAAGGGCAACAGTCCCTAACAAACACCTTGAGTGACACAGCCACTCATTTCCAACAACACAGAGTTTTATAACAAAGGTGTAAAATCTGAAGCAAAGTGACCAACAGAACTAATGGTTTAATAAAATTAAATGTAACATTCCTGCTTGTGTAAAGGTTTACCATCTCCCCATTTATTTAGTTACCTGTAGGTTATTTTTTCTGCTGCAGCACTGGCATCAAAACTAGAACAGACAAAGACTATAATAAACTCAAGATTTCCAACTTTTTTGGACACTTAGAACTTGAGAAACATCTTATGGTCTCACACCATGGTTAGTATGGACAGTCAGTGCCCATATGGTGGTTTATATGGTGGTTTCTCCCACTGCTACCACCTTAACTTACCTTTTTTCCCCCAAGGCAGTAAAGTATAGCTCTTATGCACTGAACTATTGCCAGGTAAATACAAGGCCAGAAGCAGTTTTAGAAACGATGATGCTTGCAGCTGATGTTTTCTATATAGGGTGCTAGTTTCCCAATCCTGGGAATCAAGAGGTGTTCCTGCTGTGTTGAGAACTCAAATTTTCTACCTAATTACATAAATAGGAAATGAATCTTAGTCTCAATATTCCACTTGCTTTCAACATTTAAAAATAAAAATGATGTTGCGTTACAGATTGAGGGATGATCCATCTAATTTTTAGTAGTCATTCTCCAGCTAACTCCATCATCTGCTATTTTTTCCTCCTACTAGATCTTTGGGGATTAAATCTGCAACTTTTCACATGCAAGGAACATACATACTTCCTAACTTGAGTGTGGATCTGTTTTCTTTTTCCAGTGGAATCTTATTTTATTTATTTATAAACGTATGTGGCCATCTATCTGATGTGATAAACCTTGGCAACTCAAAATAACGTTCAATTAAAAACAGAATGAAATCTGGTCAATTAAACCTCACACCACCACCATATAATTCAATCACAGCACTATCCCACCGACTCTAAATTCACACTTGTATTTATTCGCTTCTATCCTAGCATAACGCCCGGATGAATAAGCCAAGCCTTCACAGCCCTCCAGAAAGTTAATATGACCCAAAATTATCACAGTAGCACAGACATTGATACTAAGGCATATTAATTTGTTTTATTTAGGCACAAGGCGTTGCGAATAGCCTAAACTTGAGGCAAATTTGAGTAGCATAGTAAGCTGATAAATTACAGTTCAAGAGTAAGTGCAAACATAACATTCAGAGCTTTACTATCAAGGCTATATCACAACTGATAAAGTGCCACATCAGTGCTGATCCAACTCCAACTCATTGCAAGATCACCATTTTCCCACTTTACAATGGCGTGTTTAAGTGTTCAGTATGCAATGTGAAACTAGCCCACCAGTTTTCACCTTCCTTCACCAAACAGTTGGAGCAGCTTAATGTTCAGTCTTGATACAGGAGATATCCTGAGAAGGTAGAATATTTCCAACTACTTCCGTAAATAGCTCCTCTATGAAGGCGTAGCCAAATCTGGTCTCCTTGAAAGAGCTGGAGGACTGCATGGTTGCTTGCAGTCTCATGATCTGGAGCACCATCATTGGCATACGCAGAGACTAAAACCTCTTCATTTTTCATGAGGTTCACATATAATGGTACATTCACAGCTAGCTTCAACATATGGAATATGAATACATAAGTACCATTAACAGGACAATTGAACCTACCAAGTTGTATATCAAAGGTTTCGCCAAGATTGTTTAACAAGAGGTCAAATACGATGGGTTGATCTAAAGTTCCAGGAGCCAAGTTAGAAGTTCTAGCAGCAGAAAAGGCAACTCTCATCTGCTGTGGGAGGGGGTAGACGTGAACAGGTAGTAGGGTGGCTGCTTGGCTTGTCACAGGTATATCAACAGGAGTGATGCTGCGGGAATCACCCTGCCCAGTCTCCCCAGTGTTAAACATCTCATTGTCACGCTCTGGACTGCTCACCTGAGAAGAATCGTTCCATCCTGCTGTTGGAGATCATGAGCAATTGTTAGTTCTAGCATAACCATTAAGAAATCTGGTTTTAGAAGTCTTCAAAGTTCAGTTTGCCAAGATTTATAGAGTAGATTAACCTTCCCCAGCTGAGCATCTCCAATTCTGTTGGAACTACAATTCCCCATATTAACTAGTCATAATATGGATGGCATCATGTATGAGAAGGCTGATCTAGACAAGTGCCAGTTACTGGTTCGTCCCTAGTTTTTACAAATTTGTGTTCTTCAAATTGTGAAAAGGAGACATATGGTTTCAATATGAACAATGTATGTTTTTTTAAGGCTGAGAGACATAACACTGTGTTACCTCTGGCTTCAACAGTTAATTAACAAGTATAACCATGACTTGAGAATATCCTACAGTTTACTAGGTTGTTTTACTTTCCCTGACTTCCAATTTTAACCATGCTTCTCTGCTCCAATATTTGTTGAGATTTTAGGAAGTCTTCCTTTGCCATTTAAATGATAAAATTAGCCACCTTTGATTGCCTCTTGTTACTTTACTTATTAGCCCCTTGCAGATCCAGGGTCTCAGAATAGTATTATTTCATTAAAAACAAGCCATGCTCCAATCCAGCATGTTTAAACAGGTTTTTCAACCTTTATTCTAAAAGCTGAGGTGATATATGCATTGAACATGCTTCTGCAATGGGTTCAGCATTGAAATAATTTAAATCTATCCTAGACACCAGAGACTTAAATACATCTGCAGTATCTTTAATACCACATGGAGAAATATAAATTTGCCATTAAAACTGTTTGTATAGTTATCAAAACTATATTATTTTCCCCAAACTGTTGCCCTGTAAATGTTCGGGGAATTCTGAAAGTTATCATCCAAAACATACTTGGAGGATACCAGGTTGGAGACAGCTAAGATATTATAAGTTATTAAATTTTATTTCCAGAACTATTTCATGTTATATGATGCTCTTCAAATTAAAGATTCTCACAACTTCTGACGATAAAAACAGAAACTGAACTGTTTACTCCAAATTACTACAACCCATTGATATACATAACAGAAAGCCTAAAAACCCATAGATAGAATTGCAATGTTACATGTATTTATATTTTATCATGAATGTATAGTGGCTGCTTACTCACTCAACTAACCATAGCTGCTTAAATATTGTATTATACAATAGGAAATATATTTTATAAGGATGCATTGCTCTTACTTCCAAGAAAAGACGCATCTTTAAAAATGTGTTTTTATTTAGTGTAGAAAACCAAGTTACCAATCTGTCAACTATATTGTTAATCAGCACTAACTGAATTGGTGCACTTTGGCAACTACAACATTGTTTTCAGACTCTGCTTCTTTCTCATTTTTCTCAGTTTTTCTCAATTCCCTTCTTCTGAAGTATTTTTTACCACGTGTTCTACCTCGAGCTCTACCTGCTGAGCAGTTTTCTTCCTGTCTGTTTTCTTGCCTGTAACCTAAAACATAGAAGCTTTAAGGATTTTATATTTTATATAAAGTTGATATGGTTAAACTGGAATTAAATGTTTTCTTCAATAGCCTGAAAAAAATGACTGTTTTTTAGTCTCCAATACAGATGGGCGAAATGTTCTGTGCCTGGAATATCTGATTTCAGATTGTCTGAATCCAAATGGATACTTTTTAAATGCTTGCATTCAAACATTGAATAAAATGACTCAATTTGTTCCAGGCATAGACCAAAATGTAGATGTCAATCTGGACAGAAGTGGTTCAGAGGAAGAGAAGAGCAGAAAAAGTTAAGAACATCAGTCATCCCTGTTGAGGAAAGGTGGGGATGGACATTTTCCTCCCTACTCTAATGAAAAGAACCTTTGCAAAAGTTTTAAATTCCCATTAACTGTTCAAAATTAGTACCTAAGTATGCAATTACTGTATATTTTTAACAGCACTGAATGGGTCCTTCAGAAGCGCCTCAGATTCCTTTCCAGGCATATATCAGATAAAAGTGCCTAAGAACATGGAGTCTGTACTAGATTGTTTAGACAACAATACACGTAATCCATAGTGTGCTGGGATGATTAATCATAGTGGAATGCAACCTGAGCACTGCAGTGTGGCTTAAGAGTCTTACATTTTAAATCATGTTAAAAGTAAACGTACCTCTTGAATTAGTTCGACCACTATTAATACCTCCTCGCTTATAGTTTGGTTGGTAATTCATTTCCTAGAAAATAAACATTTGCCTAAATTTAGTAAAGGGCAACATCATTCTTACCGTCATTTGAATTTTCCATGTCATAATTGGTGGGATAGTAGAATGGGAGGGAACTGTGCTATCTCCTGCATCAAGTTTGTTGCTACCAGGCAAGTATCTGCAGTCCAATATCCTTAATTAGCACTAGTTTAATTAGGATACATCATATGCCTGTAAATTTTACAACTACAGCCGATTCTTTTTCTGATTTTCCAGCATACTTAATTGATGAGGTTATTTTCAAATATATTATTTATAAGAAAAACTGTATGATGTCAAATAGGCAATGTGAACAAATTTCAGAAATATAAAGCTCAAATTAAAATTCATCAATAGGATATGATATACAAACCAGGTGTGAACTATGATATATTTTACCATTATTTATTTATACTCCATTTATTTGCTCTAGGTAGCACTTAATATTAGCCATACTAAATGATTAGTCATAGCATGCTGTTTTATGAAGCATCATCCCTTATGTCGAGTTAATGCTTGATTTTGACTTTTGCACAGAATATAGGATGCCAAATTATAGTAAAGCATTTCTGGTCTGCAACAAAGCTCGTCAAATCATTACCCTCTGAGAATACTGCACTGTAGAGTAATCTCTGCCAGGAAGCTGTAATTGGCTATAGGTTCCGTTAGGGATTGAAGGCGATCCTCTGTAAGCTTCAAAACCTGCTGGAATAAAACATAATTTGGTGTAAAACACTTATTTCCATTAAAATACTAAAAATGTGCCTTTCTCCACTGGTGTATTAGAGCTGGGGTCTCCAACCTTGGCAACTTTTAAGACTTGTGGATTTCAACTCCCAGAATTCCTCAGCCAGAAGGTTGCAGACCCCTGTTATTAGAGAACTGCAATACTCTACACCTTGTGTCATTCAAAAGAACAGACCCAATTTCTTGCCTAAGAGGAAGTGACAGGCTGAAACAATATTTATATATAATCTAATTCAAGTATGTATATCATGCCCCTTTCTGCAATGTGCCCTTGACATGCTATTCGGAGTAGTATTGTTCTTGGTCCAATAAGAATTGTATTGCACATTCTACGGTGTAAGTCCATGGAATCTCAACTACAATTAATGATCATTCTTTCAGGATTCATTTCTGAACGGGACTACAAATAGGTCTACATCAAAAGATACACCAGCATTTTCATAGAACTGGAACCTACCTTTATATCCACCAGGAGAGCGATAAGAATTAGTCATCGATCTTACACCCCTGAGAGAACCTCTGATAGATCCACGGCTTCCGATAAAAGGCTGCGATGGTCTAGGAAAAGTGGCTGTCTGTGCTGCATAAAAAGTGAGGGTACCATTGCTGACAGGAACAGCTACCTCAGCCTGGCAAGTACCTGCTTAAGATGAGAAGTACACATCTTACATACTCCTGTAAGCTACTGCAAAGGAAAAGGATGTGATCCCTGACCTTTTTCCTCAACCTTTATTATTCAGAGTTATTTGCACTCTGCTTGTAACACACAGGAATATCACCTACTGTTAATAGTTGTTTAAACATAAATGAATTTGTTGAATTTAAAACTTGATTGAATAGTTGGGACTTAACATAAACTAGCCAGTCTGGAGGCATAGCAGTATTAAGACAGACAATGATATGTACCCAACACTTCTTGTTACAAAAAGAAACCAATGTATTAAAATAAGACATTAAGAAAGCAAGCTTGGCCATTTAAGTTTTTCTGCCATTCATCTCATCAAAATGGGTATGATTCACTCTCTATTTGTTACTAATGACAAAGGAACTAATTCAGCATTCCGTTTTCCCAACAGTAGAGAAGAGTACCAAGGTACTCAAAAGCAACATCTCAGAAGTGGGCATTTCCTTTGCCTAGCTCCCACGAAGACATCACCTGCACCTAAAAATAATTTGGAATCATGCAAAAGCTGTCCAGAACATTTACCTCTCAAAAGAGAACATTCTACTATAAGTTTTGAACTGATACAGATACAGATACAGATAATCAGAGTTGGAAGGGACTTTGCAGGTCATCTAGTCCAACCCCCCGCACAACCAGGAGACCCTACACCATTTCTGACAAATGGCAGTCCAATCTCTTGAAAGTCTCAAGTGATGGCGCTCCCACAACTTCCGAGGGCAAGCTGTTCCATTGGTTGATTGTTCTCACTGTCAGAAAGTTTCTCCTTGTTTCCAGGTTAAATATCTCCTTGTTCAGTTTCCATCCATTATTCCTTGTCTGGCCTACAGGCGTTTTAGAAAATAGCTTGACCCCTTCCTCCCTGTGGCAGCCCCTCAAATATTGGAAGACCGCTATCATGTCTCCCCTGGTCCTTCTCTTTACTAAACTAGCCAAGCCCAGTTCCTGCAACCATTCGTTGTATATTTTAGCTTCCAGTCCCCTCATCATCCTAGTTGCTCTTCTCTGTACTTTATCTAGAGTGTCAACATCTTTTTTATAATGTGGTGACCAAAACTGGATGCAGTACTCTAGGTGTGGTCTTACTAAGGATTTATAGAGTGGTATTAGTACTTCCCTTGATCTTGACTCGAATGGAATGGAGAAAATGGACACTTTTATAGCTTTGCAACCAAGTTATTACTCTCTCTCCTTGCCCATATAATCATAGTAGGCACAATCAAAATCTTTCATTGGAACGCATGGTCTACCACAAATAAAATCAGAGCATGGAGTGTGGGTGTGAAATGTAGAAATGATAAAAAGAAGATGCCATGGTAGGTTATTGAAAACTGTTATGCAGTAAAAGCTCCAACATGTCTCCAATTATACTCCCACGGGAAGTATAAGTGAGATTACAGGGAAGGAGGAGGAGGAGGAAGCTGAACATTTTCTAGCTTTTTAGATGTAGGTGGAGATTGGAGGACATAAGGGAGGACAGAAGAGTTTGGCCAGGTTGGATGATTCAGCTGAGAAATAAACCTCCTTCAAGAAGTCAAATCAAATGAAAACAATTAAAGTTTTGTAATAGAAATGCTTCCAATTTTCAGTGGCCGTTCTGGTCACATCAGATTGCACTACCTTCTCAAAAGATGACTCCATGAATGAAAGGTTTTCTAACAGGACTAAAAAACCAAATATGAACACTTAAGTTTTTCTGTCATTTTTAAAGTAATGTGTGTTAAATATTATGGAATGTTCAAAATGAGTTTAGAATCATGGTCATATCTTGCATTATCAGTTCAATTACTGATTTACACTGAGATTCTTACCATTTGAAAGAGTCTCTTGTGAAAAAGTAGTTTGTTCCGCATTTTGAGTGGATGGCAATTTACATGGGGGTGGCGTCTGTGTGCTTGCTGTTGAAAAATTCTGACTGTATCCTGTGGGGTGCAGAGAATTCTCTTTTGCATCCTGCTCTCTACGAGGTGGCAAAGGTGCATTCACTTTGAACACCTACAAAAAAAGACACATGGTTATTAACTATGTTGGCCTCATATAAACCCAAGCAGCAGCTTTTAGTGCTCCAAAGCAGACAGATATAATTCAAAGGGGAAACTGAAATGTTAATAATTTGCCATGGAGAAATGAAAAAGATATTCTATAACTTCCAGGAAGTCTCATGTCTAGCTTGCACACTTTTTATTTTCAATGTTTAATTTCATCTACAGATATACGCTGGGATTTCTAACTTACTACTGTTCTAACTTCTAAAATGAAACATTGTGAAAAATAGATTACAGGTAGTTCCTAACCATAACTGAGCTCAGTTATGATAGTAATTGAGCCCAGAATGATGGTTGTACATTGTGGCAGTCATTAAGCAGGTTACCACACAACTGTGGCTGATTTTACATTTTTTCTGACAGTCATTAAATGAATCAATTGGCGGTTTTGGCCAGAAATTGGAAGTAATAATTGAAACTGCAAAAAAATGCCAAAAATCAGTCATATGACTGCAAGATGCTGCAAATAGCAATAAATGCAAGCCAGTTGCTAAATAACCAAAACATGATCACATGACTGCAGTGTGTGTGTGTGTGTGTGTGTGTGTGCATGCACGCACAGTCATCAGAACTCTGGAACCAGGTCAAAAGTACCTTTTGAAAGGTGCCCATCATAACTTTGAATGGTTGTTAAGCGAAGATTATCTGAAATGTCTATTCAACAAAATGTGATTTTGTTGTCTTATCTTATATAAAGACCATCTGTTCTTTGTAAAAGAGCTGCCAAAAAAAAAAATGGCCAATATTTTGTCATGTTGTCTAACATCTAATTATATTGTACTTACAGTCTGCATAGCCTGAAAAGGAGGTGCTTTTACATTAACAGCACTACTACTTGATGGAGGAGATTGAAAAACGTTCCCTTGATGTACTGGGGACACGGTAGTTCTTGAGGGTGTCAGTGGAGTCTGTGATTCACTTGAAAGTGGAGTAGGAACCTTGAAGAGAAGAAGCACAGTGGCAACAAACAACTAAAGTTGTTAAACTCTAAATCAGTGGTCCCCAACCTTTTTGTACCAGGGACCAGTTTCACGCAGAAACACTTTTTCAAGGACCCGGGGGAGAGTCAAGTTTGGTGGTTTGCTTGCAGACGTTTCATTACCTGACTAGGTAACATCTTGTTACCTAGTCGGGTAATAAAACGTCTGCCAGCAAACCACCAAGTTCAGGGAGCGCAATGCCTCCTCATTGCAACCCTGAGCGACAGATATTCTCTTCTATTGGGACATTTAAAACGGAGGGTTTCAGCTGCAGATTCAGGAACTGCGTCTGGCTGAGGAGCGCCTTCAAAACTGAGCGCTGGGCGGTGGCGGCCTGTAGCTGTCTCCGCGGCTCAGGACAAGTCCCTGCAGGACGGCTGAGAGGCCCTGCCTCCCTCAGCCTCATCCCTCAGGTGTCTGCCTCGTTCCTCTCTCAGTCACTCTCTCGCTCCTCCACCAGCCCAGGAAGAAACTGCTTCAAAGAAGCCGGCAGGGTGGCTTCCTGTCGGCGCAGCTCCTCCGAGCGCCCGTTCACCCCCACACAGCCGCCCGTGGTTCAATCCAGTGCTCCGTTCTGCCTGCCTGCCTTCGTTTCTGGTTGTTTCGGAACAGCTTCGGCTGAGAAAAAGAGGCGAATAGTTATTATTCTCAGCCAAAGCTGCTCCAAAACAACCAGAAACGAAGGCAGGCAGGCAGAACGGAGCACTGGATTGAACCGCGGGCGGCTGTGTGGGGGTGAACGGGCGCTTTGGAGGAGCTGCGCCGACAGGAAGCCACCCTGTTTCTTCCTGGGCTGGTGGAGGAGCGAGAGAGCGACTGAGAGAGGAATGAGGCGGGAGGAAACCGAAGCAGGACAGGCTTTGGTTGCTTCCTCCCTCTCCTTCTCTCCTTTGTGTTCTTGATCCCTGATCCCAGCAGCATTCACCGAAGGCGAAGAAAGCAGCCATTTTTATTTTTATTTCTTTGCGGCCTGGTACAAAGTGATCCACGGACCGGTACCGGTCCGGGACCCGGTGGTTGGGGACCCCTGCTCTAAATGATCAAACATCAGCAGTTTCTGCAAGCCAACACTTATATTTATCTTTAATAACTTACATTATTATAAATATTTGGAAGGATTCTCTGAAACAAAGATATGTAAAAGTAAAAAGAGCAAAAAAGAATATATTTTTTTACTCAATTCATATTCTTAAATATATTGTTTTTTAAGCAGAATGACTATGGTCTTTTATGACATAAACTGCTCAGTAACTTCTTGAGTTATGTTACACGAAGATCACAAGTAGTCCTCAACTTACATCTATTTGTTCAGTGAAGTTTCCACAGAACTGAAAAAAACTGACTTACAACTAGTCCTCCGCATTTACAACCACAGCATTCTCCCAGCCACATGATCAAAATTTGGCCACTTGGCAACTAGCATGTTATGATGGTTGCAGCACCCTGGGGTCATGTGATCACCTGCAACCTTCCCAGCCAGCTTCTGACAAGTAGTCAATGGAGGAAAGCCGAATTCACTTAAAGACGGTGTGATTCACTTGACTGTTGCAAAACAGGTAGTAAAATTGGGTGCAACTCACTTAACAACCACCTTGCCTAGTAATGGAAATGTTGGTCCCAATAGTGGCCATAGGTTGAGGACTACCTGTATGGGAAGTTGAAATTCTGAAGTCCTTGAGAATTTGGAACCAAAGTCTGGAGAAACCATTTTAAAGGTGTTAAGTTGCGCTCAGTGGCCAAACTAAATATGAGTCTTTCTTAAAAGATTGATGGAGGTAATATCTAGAGAAGGCTCATTTCAAGATATAACCAAGATAGAATTGTGGTTCCTCTGAGGTAAGTTGAAAGAAATCCCAAAAGATTCTGTTCTTGCACTTTACTCTGCTATAATAATCACTAGCTTTTCGCCTCTATTAATAAATAAAGGGGAATATTTGTAGCTCAGGGTTGAAATGAGGAGTCCTTGGTGGTCTCTCAGCTTGGTTGTTTTCTTGCAGATATTTCATTACCCATTTCTAGGTAAGATCATCAGTGGCACCGAACTCGGAGACCACCAAGGACCCCTCAGAAATAAGATCAAATTAATAAATAGCTAAGCTTCTTAATAAAACCATTTATTGAATAATACACTAATAATCCTATCTAGTTCTACCTCTAGTAAGAACATTTTACAATTGAAAAAGGCAAAGAATGGGCAAAAGGCAGAATTCAATTTTGTTTTAGTGAATTGGGTTGTTTATTATTATTATTAATTATTAATTATTAATTATTTATTATTATTATTATTATTATTATTATTATTATTATTATTATTATTATTATTATTATTATTATTACAGATAATAGACACTCTGAGGGTTTCTCCTTTAAGGACAAAAAGAACCACAAAATGGATTTTCATTTACTTCTTTTACAGCTCCCTCCTTTAACTCTAATCAGGTTACATTCAGGAAACAAGAAATTTGCGGAACTCATACCAAAAAATAAATGCAGCAAAAAATGATCCTTCCTACAAAATGAGGTCAATATTTAAAGAAAGGATAACTAATATTGTATTGGGGACACTGTACTTCTCAAAGTATATTGCACAGTAGAAAGAGAAGGTAAGTGGGGTTCTGGAAAAGAGGTACAAGGTATTTCCATACTTGACTGTTTCTTGTTTTCCTGGCAAAGGTGTATTGATTGATACTACTGAACTACTGGATATTAACCTGCCCCCCCACCCCCCGCATCACCCAGCTATTATTGGCATAAGGCCACATACTTCTTTCTCAAAAGCTATTACAGGTTGATGGAGCTCTGCAAAAACAATCCCCGATTAAAGGTGGGAAATACATATATTAGGATCAAGAGAATCAAAAACAGAGAGGAATTAGTAAAGCTGTCTTACTTGTGGTGAATGAAGTTCAGTTTCTGATCCAGACAAGGTGTTATCAGAAACTAAGGAAGTGTTTGATCCATTCAAAGTCACGGGAGAAGAAGCACTCTGTGATGATAAAAGTTGACACAACACCATTAAAGGAGATCTTTAAAAGTGTAATTTGAAATACATTATCAAATTTGCTTTATCGTTAAATGTTCACTTAGACAGTATTTTATAAATTTTTAAAAAATTAATGGTGTAAGTTGCCTAGAATCATCGATGTGTTGATGGCTATATAAATTTGCTTAATAATAATAAAAACAATCAACATTTGTCCATCCCAGGTCCTTGGGAAAGACTTGATAGCTCGTTAAAAATGCCAATTCCAGTTTGAACATCTGGCTGACTATGCAATGAACCATAATAGTAATGTAATGACAACTGAAGATACTGGGTTTCGGTGAAGATTTATATTTTATTACAGTGAGAAGGCTAGACAAAGATAAACTTGGCTGCCTGTTGAACATTGTTATGCAAGCCATCCTCTTTCTTCCTTTCTTAATGTTATCCTCAATTAGATATAAAATGGCAGATAACTGAAGGCAACTTCTTTGGAAAGAAGTTTTGGTCTGCCCAATCATGGAAAACATTCCATCACTGATAATTACATTAAACAAGGAAAGAATTAAAAAATGTCTAATTGCCCAACTTCCCAATGATTCTGGTTTGAATTTTGGAGGCTTAATTTAGTATCTCCCTGGTGTGCCATATTATAAGTAGGATTAAATAGGAACAGGTGTAGTAAATATCTTGAAGGAATTTTATACGCATACACACACACACAGAGGTGGTTTATTTTGGGGGGGGATCAAAATTCCATTTATTCATGTCTCTTTTGGAATCAGACTAGTTTAGAAGATTAAGATATTTTTCACAGGAGGACAAATACTAATACTAACCTCAGAAAATACAGGTAATCCTGAATTTATGACTCCAAAATTTATTTTGCTCAGTGAGGCAGTTGTTAAGCCAGGACACATTTAGTCCAGTTTAGTGTTCTGATCGCCATTAGACTGAATCCCACAAGTAGAACATGATGGAATGTAATCTTCCCACTGAAGTTCTCCCAACAACTGGGAGTCAGGCATACTGTCCCTGATAGTACAGATTATAAAGGTAGTTCTCAACATACGAAATAATTGAGCCCAAAATTTCTGTTGCTAAGCGAAACAGTTGCTAAGTGATTTTTGCCTCATTTTATGACCTTTGTTGCCATAGTTTATAAGTGAATCACTTCAATTGTTAAGTTAGTAACACGGTTGTTAAGTGAATCTGGCTTCCCCATTGACTTTGCTTGTCAAAAGGCTGCAACAATGATCATGTGACCGGTGTCACGGGACATTGAAACCATCATAAATGAGCCAGTTGCCAAGTGCCTGAATTTTGATCAAGTGGCCATGGGGATGCTACAATGGCCATAAGCGTGAAAAACGGTCATAAGTCACTTTTTTCAGTTCTGTTGTAACTCCGAATGGTCAATTAAACAAACTGCTATAAATTGAGGACTACCTATAGTGAGGATCCAAATAAGCCAATTTTCCCCCCTTATTGTCCTTCAAGAGACTGCTACTTTTTCCTGACACAGAAGAGTAAATTTAGCCCTGGCACACAATGGAGAAATAGAAATAAATTTTAGATCAAATAAATTACATTATATCTAAAAGTTGACATCTTTCTTCATAAATGACAACTTTCAATTTTACCTGCATTACTTGTTCAGGGAAGTCATTTTGGCTTGAAAGTTGTTCGTTAGAAGCTAAAAAATAAGAAGCTGGTTATAACTGTTTCCAATAAATTAAGAAAACTATCAATTGGATAGTCCTGTATTAGGTAACACAGTGTTATCATTTCTAGATTTAAAAAGGCTGACAGCTATATTTATATTTAGCATTATTAATATGTATCTGAGTAGCTAGTTGAGACTAGACAAGACAGTTTTAAAATCTTCAATTTGAAATCAAAATTAAAGATAACTCAAAATGTTTCATTAAATAAATAAAAATACTGCAGTATTTTTTTACACATCACATTATCTCTTCAATATGTTGACATAATTTAAATACAGCTTTGATACATTCTTTATTTTAATTAATGTTGAAATAGAAATTTTGGGCAAAGATTCAAAATTAAGTTTTCATACAAACTCTTTTTATTCATAAAATGTCAGACATTCAAATAAGTCATCTTAATTTGCCATAAGCATAATCAACTAGTTAAAATTAAAATATGAATGCTAATTTTTTTATTTTATTTTATTCTTTTATTTCCTTGTATGTATTTTTATTTATTTAAAAGTATTGAATAGAATTACCAGAAGAATCAACAGAAGAGGCTTGTGATGAACAGCCAGCACTTTGTGAAGGTTTATCAAAATCCAGAAGTGATTCCTTGAAGACAAAAATGTTACTCTTTTGAATGTATATGTGTATAAATATACACACATACACATTTATATACACAACTAAAAGACCCAAAAAGCAAGATAACATAATCTAAAAGTGTAGCATTTGTTTAACAATCAAATAAATGGGTAAATATTACATATTTCAGTCTAATTAATGTTTTACTGAATATCCTGTTTTCATGGCCATAAAGCTGACTATTAACGTTATAATTTTAGGATCCTAATTTATAAGTAAAATTTGAACATATTGAGAAATATTTCTCTCTGGTCTTGATTTTAAAATAGGCCAGATAAAATCCTGCTGAAAATTCACAATGCAAAAATAATTCATCTTTTCAAGATCACTGATATTACTGGGCCAATATCTTTTGAGAGATGGAAAATTTCAGAATCTACCTTATAAGTATATTTGATGTATTCAGAGATATGGCCTCAAAATTGTTGATACTTTATATAAAAAAAATGTGTCATTCTTCCTTTATATTATTACCTTTCCTGTTCATCATCAATTCCCTTATATTAACCAATAAACCTTACTTGCATGAAGTTGTAAGTCCCCTGAATTTGAATCATCAAATCTTGCAGTTTTTCCCTTCTGAGTACTGGATCCTTTGGCAGACTAGAAGTAGAGCAAAACTCTGCAGCTGTTTGGTGCACGGGCTTAGCTACCTAATATGACAGAAAAAGGTAAGCAGTGGAGAAGGGCATATAATTGCACAGAGCACTCAGCTCTTTTCAGATTCCTTAAATCAGGCTTTCTAAACTCTTTGCCATTACATTTCCCTTATAGTGCAATCTAAATGTATATCTCCTTCCTAAAAATACGAACAAGCAAATCTGAGCCATTTTATCTGTTAGAGGCCTAAAACAGCCCTCACAGTGACTCAGTCCTTAGGCCCTTCCTTACCTAGGAGGAAGCTGGCCGCTCAAAAGAGGGCCACTGAGCAGCTACCATAGATGCAATGAGAGCAGAAAAGCAGAGCTGTTTTGCTGCTCTTACTCTACAAATCAAGTCCTAATACAGGATATTACTGAGTTTGCACAAAACACTAAGTCAAAGCAAAACAAACCAGATTAAGGTTCAGCATAATATATGAAGCTAACCACTTTTTACTGTTTTAAAATGAGCTTTTTAAGTTTTTCAGTGTCTATCTATTTGAGCTCTTATCTCAAAATTCTCAAGGACTGGGAATAATACGCATAACTAATATAAAGCTGTTTCAAAGGTAGAAAGTTAATTCATTTTTATAGAATGGATTTTTATCTAGTCAACAATTTGAACTTGGAATATGTAATCATTTAAAGGCCTTGACCCTCCTGACCTTCCAGAAGAACCTAAAGACCTGGCTCTGCCAGTTTAGTGTGGGGCTCCAACGGGGGGAGTATCACAGTAGAGGTGGCTCTCCTTCTATGACACTGATTACTTTCTTAAAAAGGCTAAAGCAAAATACTGTTTTTTTATGCAGAAATATAGCATCAACTCATACAAATATTTTATATACTTCAAAATATTGTAGTAATCTGACTAGCACACCTGCATGACATTTTGGATATTCCTGGGTAATTTACATGATTCTCCAATTGACTGAAAGCTCTCTTTTTTCTTTGATGCATCAATGCTGTGTTCATTTATTCCACCTGTCTTTCCAGCCTATAGAAGCCAAAAAAATCTATTTATTAGATCTCAATTCAGCAACAAGTATTTCCTTCTGCTAAAAACTGATGTATATCAAGTGCTTGTACTGTTTTGTGAGCCTCAATAGGGTGTCAAGGTTTCTTCTCTTCAGCCTAGAATCTACATAGAAAAACCACTGAATTACCAATAGTATATTGACAGAAATAGATAATAGGTGAAGCAATTACTTTTCAAGCAAAGCACATTAATTTGAATGCTGTTGTTTATACCAACTCACTTCTTTTAGTTCCCCGTCAAGCTTCTTTAGCTCAGTCTGATCCTTTGGTACAAGATTCCCAACTCCCCAGATCTTAGGAGGATTCTGTAATGGCTGCTGGACCACTTGCTGTGATCTCTCAGATTTTTCCCAAACTTTTGGAGGCTGAGATTTTTGCTCAGCCTCTTCTCCTGTATGTCCGACCCATGGCTTTTCAGTTTGCTGTTTCTTTTGTTCCATCTCGTCTCGGACATGTGCATCCCAAGGCTTCAAAGGTTCTGTTTTTTTCAAAGTTTCCATATTAGTTTGAGACACCCACTTTTTTGGCTTTTCCTGGTTTTGTTCCAATCCTCCTTTACTTTTAGTTATCCAAGGCTTGGGACCTTCTTGCTTTGGTTCCTGCTCTTCTTTCTCTTTTGTGACCCAGGATTTGGAAGAGGCCTGCTCTTCTCTAACTGGGGCCACCCAAGGCTTTGGAACATTCTGTTTATGATCATCAACTTCTTGAAGAGGCGATTCCCAAGGCCGCGAAAGTTCCAGCTTCTTCTTCCCTTCTTGATTAACAGATTCCAATGATTTCATGGATTCTGGATTTTGCCTTTTCTGTTCCTGTTCTTCAGCATCAACCAGCATTTCCCAGGACTTGGGGGGATCACTTTTTACAGCATGTTCTATTTCCCAGTGTTTGGTTCCTTCAGACTTGACAGTACAGTCTGCTTCAGGCAAATAGCGCCTATTAAGAAACTATGTAGTATAGACCAAAACAAAAAAGAAACACTTCAGTGGAACAGCATAAAATTCAGCATAAGCTGTATTAATGTGCACAGTAGTTCTCATCAGAGGGGCCAATAGATATCAATTAAAATATACCTTATTGCTAAAGCAACAAGTAAAGACGATAGAATCTCTAGTTTGTGGGAGGACATGTCTTAGGGCCAGTGAGGACATTCCCAAATTTTAGAGTACAGTAGAATCTCTGGTCATGAACACTTCTGACCAAGACCAAAAAATTAACAATTTTTTTTCCTGCGACCGATTTCTCCTTCCGCACCATTTTTTTTTGGTAAACGCCAAATTTCCAAAATTAGGTTTGGGTCATGACCAAATCAGGTTGCGACCAAAGGTATGGAATGAATTATGGTTGTGACCAGAGGTTTTACTGTACATTCATGGTACTCGTATAAAATGGCAGGTATTGCAGGAACACTTATTAATCCCAAAGTGGATACTGTATATCCAAGTCAAAACATATCCACTTATCAGAAGTAAACTAAAGAGGCTGTTGTCAATCACCCAAATTTATCTCCCCTCTCCAATATATTGCCTTCTCCTTTTGCATTTAGTGAGAACAGTAAGCAAAGCAAAACACTGCAGTCACACACTTTTTCCAAAAATGCCTATAAAGATGTTAAAAGCGAACACTTTGCAGCAAACTGGCTTCCCTTTTAATGTTTTAATTTAAAAATATATTAAAGGCAGGTGGCAGGAAGCTATCAAGGGAGGTGTCTGAAAACATTGGTAACTATGGAAACAGTATCTTTTCCAGTACAAAATTAAGCTGCTCTGATTCTAGAATATATAGTCACCAAAGAACCAGTTGTTTTGGGTTCAGCAGAAGATAAAAATCTAATAAATCTATAGGTTAACACTTTGCTTCTGAAGTAAGCCATCTACTTGCAAGCCATCTGTATCTAAAACTGCCATAATCTTGCAGTGGCTCAATCCCATATAAGGTTATTAGGACTACTTACTATGGTAAATTGTTATAACAACTTGCAGTTGAAGAAATGAATTAGGTAGTGTATATGGACAAGTGGAGAGGCATTAATAAGTATATATACTTTTGGTATAGCATCAGTCAAATATTCATCTCATTCTTGAGCTTTATCCTTATGCATCTGATAGGTGGCTATTTTAGTTGCTATTTTAGAAATAGTATTAGAGAGTTTTGCTTTTATATTCTTTGCTTTCTTTAAATAGACCCCACTTTTCAAATGTCATTATCTTGCAACTGGATTAACTCTTTGTGTTTTTCACTGGCAAAGGTGACAGACAGATGAGACGGGAAGGAGAGGTGAATAACACATTACTTCAAGATATTCCCAGCTCTCTGAAGCAGTGCCTCCCTGTGAACTGTGTTTATCAGTGAATGGGACTTTTAATTCCATCATGATGTTTTGCTTCATGAGAAGTGGCCAGCTAAAAAGCTTGTCTGTCAGATTGGCTGGTTTCCCACTCCACTATTATTGCAGCTGGAAGAGATTGCCAAATTTAAGTATCTTCATAAATAAACTCAGCCTTCAATTCCTACTTCTGACCATTTAGATTCCCTCTTCTGTATAAAGTTAAAGGAACTGATCAATGTTTTTAAAATATTCAAGGAAACATGAAAAAAATAAAACATACTTCTCTTTAACATCTTTATTTGTATCCTGCCTTTATTATTTTTACAAATAACTCAAAAACAGTGAACATATTCAACACCCAGAGCTTCCTCCTCCTGTTTTTCCTACAACACCAACTGTGTGAAAATGGGTTGGGCTAAGAGAATGTGACTGGCCCAAAGTCACGCAGTTGGCTTTCATGGCTAAAGTAGGACATGAAGTTATGGTCTCCTGCTTTCTAGACTGATGCCTTAACCACTTTATTTACAAACCTTCATTTTGGTCAGCTCAAAAATTATAAACTTAATGTAGTCTTATCACTAAGATATAAAAGCTTAATAGCCTATAAACTGAGAAGATAAATAAAAATAAGGCACTTGCATAGTCAGTTCTTATAGACAATTTCCAGTCACTGCATATGGCAAATGTAATGGATATTAATGGATCTGAAATATTGTTATTTCAGAACTAATGAGGTGGATTCCTTTTACTACTTTATCCAACTATTGAGGGTTTTTTTTCTTTTACTGATTACATGTCAAATCCTGTACTTGAACAAACTAAGGTTGAATTGTATGCTTTAGCTTTTTAAATAACTTATGCAAGTTTTTTTTTAATTAGGATAAGTTAAACATAAAATTTGATCAGAAATTTAGACTAAATATAGTGCTGTATTAACAGATTTTTCAGCATATCCCAAAAGCCTTGTAAAGCCAATTGTTAGACGTGACCTGGAATAGGCAGGTTTCTCTGTTAAATCAGAATTCACACAAAACTAGGCTGGTTTCCTAATACTTTGTATTTAATAAGTAAACCCAAGAAGGCCAGTTAATATAGTAAGTAGACATGACTCTTCCCATCCCCAGTTAAAGAACAAGGAAAAAGTTTGCTTGAAAAAATTTGAAACTTCCCAGAAGCAGCAGTTAGCTATGAGGAAGAATGTAAACACATTGTAAGACCTGGGAGGAATCCAAGCCTGCCAGATGTAGTAAGTACAATTTAGAGCAGGTCAGAACTTTGATTTTATTTGGTACTTGATTTATTTTAGAACTATTTTTAGTTTGAGCTTCAATCTACATTCTGCACAGGTTTACTTTTATTTGAACTTGCTTTGTGGCTCATTTGTGGGGTTTTTTTGCTGGTGTGGATTTATTAAGTATTATTTTACAAACTATTTTGGTGCCAGTTTGTGTCATTGTTAATTTTAAACTTGTGATGTGCCTCAAAAAAACTTAGGATTCTTCAGAATTACCAAATACCAATGATTCCCTGATACTTTTTCAAATAATAGAAATTTTCCATCTTTGACCTCGCTCAAGGAAGGAAGGAAGGAAGGAAGGAAGGAAGGAAGGAAGGAAGGAAGGAAGGAAGGAAGGAAGGAAGGAAGGAAGGAAGGAAGGAAGGAAGGAAGGAAGGAAGGAAGGAAAGAAAGAAAGAAAGAAAGAAAGAAAGAAAGAAAGAAAGAAAGAAAGAAAGAAGAAAGAAAGAAAGAAAGAAAGAAAGAAAGAAAGAAAGAAAGAAAGAAGGAAGGAAGGAAGGAAGGAAGGAAGGAAGGAAGTTAGTTTAGCAAATACAAGTTGAAGTCAATAATTACAAATGAAAATCAATTTATTTTGTTGGAACTTGAAATTCTTCAAGATTTTAAAGAGATTTTGTATTTGCAAAGCTTATAATGAAAGTTATATTAAAAGCTACTTATAACCCCACTACATTACTTGTTATGTATCAGATAATATGGTGGACTTACTTCTTGAGGTTGTATTTCAGATTGAACATGCTGCCTTTGAGATTCTGGAAACAAAAAAAAAAGCAACTTGAATTAAAGTACTTGCAGAAGCAAGTGCTGCAATTGTGTTAAGAGAGTGAAGTTAATTAACACAATATATTATAATTTGTTAACCATAATTTATGACATATTTGGCTCACTTCACACAATGTATTAAGCCAAAATCAATACATTACAGATTAGGGCAAGATATGAACCCAGACTCAGATTTTGGACTGAGTGGCTTCAACCACAATTCTGTTTCCTATTCCAAGTTAGCAATGTGCAATATTTTATTTATCTCAGTACAAATCACACATATTGTTACTATTGTATGCATGGGTTTGGGCAATCTTGATCAAAATGCATGGTACAATAAATTTCTAATCACAAAACAAGTTCTGCAGATTTGTAATTAGGCTTATCATTTTTGTGCAGATTCCTACCAATGCTTTATGACTATGTTCCTCAAAAATTCTTAAAATACATGAATGTCTAATCACAGGCAAACAATGCAATCATTATTAAATTCTGACCATATTCTATTCTTAGGAATTGAAAGCAATTTGCACAACTTTTCCTCCTTAAATTTCATCCTAATGTATAACTTGTGAGATCAATCAGGCCAGCGACTGGCCTAATGTTGTTCTGGACACTTTTGTGGCTTAAAACATTTAAAAGGGTGCTTTCTGAATCCTAATCCCAACACCCTAAACCATAATGCAACACTGGGTTTCATTTTCTTTCAATCTAAAATTAAAGCATTTGGCACAGATGCTATAATAACAGACCACACATCTGTGAAGCTTATATCCCTATCTTACAATAATTTAAAAACATTTTAAATGAAGTTTGAATTTATCTTTATTGAATGAAAATGTTATTACGTCGATAGGGGACAGTAGATTTTTTTCAGATTAACAGTGACTTAATTAAATTACTGTCAAAACCTGTCAATATTGAAAAATGTGCTAACCCAAGTTAAGTGGAGACAGTAATCTTAACAAGTGTTTTTTATTTAAACAATTTAGTAATGGTTTGCTTAGTTATCTTCTATTTTGGACACATATGGGAAACCAAGTTTTTTAACTAAAAAAAATCTCCATTTATTATGGGTATTGAAAAACAAGTATAATTATGTAATAGAATTTACATTAATGTAAAATACAATGTATTAAAATCCAATTAGAAAGAAAAATAAATAGAATAATAAAATACAAGTATTAGTGCTTAACAAGTACTTATGATTAATCATATATTATAAAACTATTGTATAAAAATGTAGCAAGAACATACTCAATTTTATAAATTATATAAAATGACATTAAAAACTAAGAGATGCCAAATTATCTTTTGTTTTAATCAGTTTAATAATAGCTGTTTTGTTTCACTGTTTGTTAATGATAAAAGCTCTGAAATGAAATTTGGCAACTTTAAAAAATAAAGCTTTATACTTTTGTAATATCTGCAACAAAAAAATGAAATTCTTATGTACTGGAATTAAATGCAGGTAATACATTCCATCATAAAACCAGCACTACTGTAAAGCAATACATGATCCACAATTTCAACAAATCCTGAAAGACAGGAATAAAGGTTCTCTGTAAAGTGAACATTGGTATTTTCACTTCAAGGTGGCTGAAGGTGTCATGTTAAAATGCTGTAAAGCAGGAGTAGCCAGCCTTGGCAACTTTAAGACATGTAGACCTCAACTACCAGAATTCCACAGCCAGCCACAAGTCTTGCCAAGGTTGGACACCCGTACTCTAAAGGCCTCACAGAATTTTGAAGAAGAAAGATTTTGTACTTAGTTGTGCATTATGTAATGGAATTGCATAGTGGATGTACAAATGTCCATTTTTGCAGAAAAAAAATCCCCAAAATCAGTGTCATGGACTTCCCGGTAGACTTGATTTATTCCAAATTGTTTTCTCAACTCTTCTGTATCTTATTCAGGCTGAAACTACAAAGGTTCCAATAGTATTAGATTTTTATTTGATGAAATATTTTAACTCAATAATCATAATCCAGCAACTATTAGAGAGAGCACATTTGATATGGTACATTGGAAACAGATCTTGAACTCTCTAAAAAAAAGTTTTACATTTTCGATCAACATACTTTATTGCAACCCTCCCTCTGTAATTTCAAAATATGGTTTTTCCTTTATATTATGTTTATATCAAAGTGTGAGGCCTGTGCATGCCAAAAAGCAGCTCCAGAGAGCCAGGGGCACCCCTCTGAAGCTTCGTTTTGAGTTACAAAGTGCCAGATGAGGCCTGGGCATGCCAAAACAGAGCTTCGGAGGGGTGTGCACAGCTGAGAGGCTGGAGAGAAGACAGCTTGCTAGATCTTCGCACAGTAAGTGATCTGGTGTGGCAGGTTGGGAAGCAATTGTGGGGAGCATGAGGTATTCAGTGGATCAGATGTTTAGACTGTATTTGGCATTATTATCCACCCAGGGTCCCTCCCAAGGATCTGGTATCCTTCGAATAAGCAGGCAAAATGTTTGATGGCATTAAAGATATTGCAGGATGTATTATTGTTATTATTTAAATAAAAATTATTAATTATTAATTAAAGGCCACATGACACTGAATAGTTTACTGTACAAAAAAAAAAAAAAAAACACAGTACTGATAAACCAGAAAATATTTGCAAAAAATAATGGGAAGGAAAATAACATTTGAAAATTAACCTAATCTAACAACTTCAGCAGTATCTGTAATCCTACTTGTCTAAAATGTATCATGTACATTTCTAATTTGTTTACAAGAGGTTTTGGAGATTTAAAAATCTTCAAACTTCAAAGCACCAATCTAGGCCAAAAAGTTACATACCACACTGGCCTGGTTTGGACAGTCATAAGTTATTTCAAGAAATGAGTTAGCACTTTTACCTGGGAATGTAGCCTATCTGCCTGCAAATGGCCAAATCAGAAACCTTTAACAATTAGCTTAGAAACTATGTTACCAACTTCAAAGCAATTAAACCCAATTCCAGCCTGAAATTTAATACAATTCAAACTAAATGAACACAGTATGGTTAGAGCTTTAATTTGAATTGCAAATGTATTGTGTGCAAAGGATGGACTCCAACCTATGATTTTTTAAGAAAAATATATTTCTGCAGATGTTGTCCCTGATGTGCAGTTTCACAAAAGGTTATAGGCTAGAAATAAGTTATTGATTTTTCAGTGGCATTTTCTTTGAGTCAAATGGGACTCATGATGACTTCATTCACACCATGTCTTGGGAATTTCTAGGTGTCTTCAGGAACATTTTTAATTTCCCGAGTCTTGTTTTACAGCCTTGATACAAGCCCATTTTAACCTGAAAGTCCAGACAAGGTCAATCATGTAATTTAAGATTTAAATGTATACATTACCTATTTCATTGACAGACTCTGGTTTTGACAACTGTTTGGGTTTTTCAAGCATTTCTTCTTTCAATTCCTCTTTTTCTGGTTTGTTGCAAGGTGTAGGAATGTTTTCAAAATATCCAGAATCTATCAGTTTAGATAACAAATCCTTCAGATGCTTATCTAAAAGAAAAGGTGTTCAATATTAAATGATATTCCTAAAATATTTTAAAACTCCGGCTAGCAGAAACCACTCATCTTAAAAAATAAATATTTCAAGTTAGTGACATGTATTTTGCAGCTATCTAAATCATGGTTTCCTCAATAGCGGTATCATCCATTACTGGAAACTCTTACACCTTATATAGACAATACTAACCCAGGATTTCAAATCCTGCTTTCCTGCCCAAGCCATAATGACCTAGTTTCCAATGGGTGGATTTTCAAATGCTAAGCAAAAAGCAAAACCATATTATAGCTTGACAAAATAACAACAGAGCCTCTTTCTACTCACAGGTTGTCCCGACCACTACTTTTTCACTGCCTTCTAGCAGGTCCCAGAAACAGAGTGATGACTGCTCCATTTGGTCTTCAACGCTTAAAATGAAAAGAAAGAAACAAAGTTTTCAAAAAAATAGTTTGCAATCAAGTTTTAATCAATAGGTTGGCTTGCTATTTATTGCTAAGTTAGCTGGTAACGGACATTTCCTTAGCAAAGTTCAAACTAAGGCAACTGAAAAATGTTCCATATACTTCATACCAGCTAAATACGCCAATCTAATTTCCTGTAAGTAGGAATGGATACTAAAACAAGGTACACTTTTTATGTATTTGGAAATAATACATTTTTGCCTGAAATTCTGGTTTTGTATTTGATAGCAGCATGATAACATCCATTTATATATTCCAGTCCAAGAGAATTTAACTGAGGCTGAAATGCTACATTTTAAGGAATATCTTCAAAATAAATTTTAATAGGAAAGTCATGCTCGTATTTCTGTAAAACTAGATACATCAATCTGAATGTGAATATGAATGTGATTGAAAAATGTTGTATTACATAGTTCTAGACTGAATAGATTAAAATTACATCTAAGAGTAACAAAACAGTATATTGATAAATCAAACTAGTCATAATAGAGTACATATTACTAAAATAAATTTGTTTCATTTGATACTGTATGACATTTCCTTGTCAAGGCAACTGAGTACATATGGGCAGCCTGTGTAGTCTTAAGGTATGTATTATGCCAGAATTATGCAGGTTGTCCTCATACAGATTTCAAAGTTAATTTAATCAAAACCCACTGCCCACTAAAATCTACCTGTTGCTCAAGGCGATTCCAGTTATACTCCAAGCATGGGAAACTAAGAGCAAATAACAACTTTTCTTGCTTGATGCAATTATATCAAACAGGAGAAGTGAGTCAAAAAATGCACAGAAGAAATATTTCATTTATCTTTGACAAGGAAACAAACTATGTCAGGGACTACATCCTGAAGGGGTTGCCAAAACTGAATCCAGCAACAAGACAAACCACCAATGGTTTAAAACCAAATTTTCAATATGCTGTTGCAAAATTTATTTGATTTAAAGGTAAAGTAAGAAAAGTTACCTAACAGTTTCATTTCTTCCTGAACATGTCAATTTTGCAAACTTAATGAGGTAGTCTAATTCTTTAGAAGGCAAGTATATTGCACCATTCAAGCCACTTCTGAAGTCTTTCTGCACATGCTCTTGAGTAAAATTCTGCAGCACATACTGGACCTGCAGTATTGTGCGGAGCTTTTTCTTCTCTGCTTCAAGTTTCAGTAAGGTTTCTCTTCGTTGCGCTTTCCGCTGTGCTTTTAGTAGCTGTATCAATGTGAAGAAGAGATTGGTGGTGGGTTCATAAAAGGGTCTAAACAATGGACAGACTGAAGCTCAGGAAAATATCTTCAGCCAATGATTATTTTAACCACATTTATAAGGAATTTCCCAAGTCCCAAATTTCAAGCTTTTACAAACACTAATGCCTAAAATGCAAGCAATTTAATTGTCCGTATATCCTATATCAAAGTAATATGGGCCATATTATGTACGTTTCTTTTAAGTTTATGTTTGTAGATACAGGTAATCCTTGACTTACAGCCACAATTGAGCCCAACATCTCTGTGGTTAAGTGAGACATTTGTTAAGTGAGTTTTGCCCCATTTTATGAACTTTTTGTCCCAGTTGTGAATCACTGCAGTTGACAAGTTAGTAACACGGTTGTTAAATGAATCTGGTTTCCCCATTGACTTTGCTTGTCAGAAGGTCGCAAAAGGGGATCACATGACCTTGAGACACAGTAATGGTCATAAATGTGAACCAGTTGCCAAGTATCTGAATTTTGATCACATGAACATGGGGATGCTGCAAAGGTTGCAACTGTGAAATATGGTCATAAGTCATGTTTTCCAGAGCCGTTGTAACTTTCAACAGTCACTAAACAAACTGTTGTAAGTCAAGGACTACCTGTACAATAAAACATCCTACATATACATATCATGACTGGTCAGAAGCAGCTTCTCTGCCATGGAAGAGGCATAATTCAAGTCTGTGATTATTTTAGCAGTGGGGAAAAAATCTAATTCTTCACACATTTTCTGAGTCAACTTAATTACCTAATAACACAATTATATGCTGTACTCACTTCTTGACTTAGTCCAGAAAATGTCTTCTGAAGTTCTTTAGCAAACTCCAAGTTATGTATAACTTCTTCATATTTTTCAACAGCTTCCTGCAATTAGTCAGTTTTTATTCATTTAAAATGCATCTAGGTTTATTGAGATGGATCTTGAAGTACCTCAAATAAAATGTATGGCATATTTGGGTGGATTAAAACACTAATTTGATTTTACTATGCAAAGTGCACATATTAAAACAAAATGTTTTCTGCCCCTGGCTTACACTCAAAATGAAACACAAGTAAAAAATCAGCCAATTTTATTTGGTCAGGATTTATTTGCTTATACAGCATTCTGGCTAATTTTAAACAAGCATTCTATTTTTCATACTGATCAGAATAAATACTCTTCATATTTTGATTTGGGCAAGATTTATATTTTAAAACATGAATATTTTTTATCAATAAAGTTTCCACATCATGTTAAAGTGTTGAAACACCCCACCCCCCCACCCCAGTTATAACATGTTTAACATGAAAGAGGACTTTGGCTGACTTTTATAAAAAATAAACTTAAACAAGCAACAACCATTAAGTCTTAGGGAGGATTAAGCGACATTTTAAGAATTATGACATTTGTGACTATTTAAATAAAAGATTGTTGAAAGATACTCACATGAACATAGACATTGTTATAAACACAGCACTAAGAGTATACACCACATAAAAATTTATAAATAACTTTATAAAATTTTGTTCAGTAAAAAAAAGTATTAAAATATTAAAAATTAACTAGTATCTTTTCAAAGGACTATATTGCAGTTTAAAATAATTATTTCTATTTGTAGTATGGCAGATATCTCCAAGGTAGCCCTTAAATACATCAAGAGTATTACAATAATTGATTTCCTCCATTTTTTTATTTTGAACAATACATGATTATTACACCAGCAATCCTAATTTGTTTCTTTAGTTTTTGCATGATAACTTTTCTGTGTTTTTATTTACCAATTTGTATGTTGCCTCATAGTAGCTGAAAAGCTATTTCATACCAGCTAAATACGCCAACCCAAATATTTAAAAGAAATTTAAATATTTAACTTAATAGTAGGAATTTCCACAACAGGAACCTGGAATAATGCAAATTGGATTGCATGTCTAAATTGGATCATTGCTATTAAAATATGCTTTTGTAATTTTAGCAATATACAACCAACCCAAGAAGTATTAACCAAAACTTTCTAATTCATCTTTATACCTCAGTTCTAAATCAGCCACAACTCTCTATTTTGCAACAGTACATGAAACAAAACTTTAGATTATTGAATACCTAACTTTGTTTCTGCCAATATGACTATTATGAATTCAAAATAGATTCTGCATGGCATCAAGTTCCAAACATTTAAGCAGAAACCTTGTAAAAGAAAAATTAAACTTAAAGCATGTTGTCTAACGTTTTGGCTTGTCTTGGCCATTGGGTGACATATAAAATGTATAATATAATTAATATAAATAACATTCCCTTTTTTATATCTTGTGGGGTTGCATTACTAGCTGTCTAGGACCACATGCAGGTAGACACCCCAGCATCTAAGCAATTAATAAAGTATCAACTAGATAGTATGTTTAATACACTTTAAAATATCACAGTGTTTTTTATTTGCACAAATTACATTAGCAAGTATGATCTACCATGACTCCTTCTAAAATTATTTAAAGTACTTCAAACGCCACTCAGAAAATCTTTAGCATGAATTTCCTCTCACCAAAACATTAATTCTATCTCCCATGGAATCCTCCAAGTGTCATCATATTTGATTACTTTTTGCTGTTCTATAAGGAATTTTAGGAGCTGTGATCCCAAATACAATGGAAGGCTCCCAGGTTATAAAAGTCTGCATTATAGTACTATTTGAAAGATCATGGCAATTGATTTTGCTAATACATACAGATTAACCAAATTTGTTCAAGTACCGTATATGCCGGCGTATAAGACGACCCGGCGTATAAGGCGACCCCCAACATTTCCACTCAAAATATAGTTTGTTATATACTTGCCCCCTCTTCCGCACGCCTTCCACTTTTGCACTTTTTTTTTTTTTTTGAGGCACTTTTGTCTACCGTGGAAGCGAATCCCGTGAAGCTGAAAGGAGCAGCCAGCCTTCTCCCAGCTCCCAGGAAAGCGAGGCTCGCACCGCCCGGGCTCCGCTGAGGTATCCGGCTGGGGCTGTCAGGAGTTGTTACCGCTGGCGCGGCTCACGCGGCTCCAGTCCGCGTTGCCTCGGGAAGGAAAGGCAAAAGGAAGAGCCGCGGCGCGCTTTGCAATGGCAGCAGTGGCTCCTGGTTTTGCCTTTCCCTTCCCGAGGCAGCGGGACTGGGCCGTGCCAGCGGTAACAACTCCTGACAGCCCCAGCCGGATACCTCAGCGGAGCCCAGGCGGTCGAGCCTCGTTTCCTTGGGAGCTGGGAGAAGGCTGGCTGCTCCTTTCGGCTTCACGGGATTCGTTTCCACGGTGCGCAAAAGTGCCTCACCAGCGGGCGCCGCAGTGCTTCCCAATTACTATTTGCCGGCGTATAAGGCGACCCGGCATATAAGACGACCCCCAATTGGAGGCATCTTTTTCAGGGCAAAAAGTCGTCTTATACGCCGGCAAATACGGTACCTTATATTTGGAAATCTCTTTAAATACTCAGAAACATTTTTTGGCTATATTGTAAGGTACTCAGACAATGCTGCAGGAAATAAGAGAAGGCTGTAAAGAGCAGATGAGACAGGTCCATTCTACTGACAATGTCCACAGCTCTTATATCTAAGAGGTATAAGTTATGGTTTGCACAAACATGCTAAGTTAAAATGTTATTGGCTAATTTGTTGATTAGCATGGTTTGAACCCAGTACCATTACTTTATCCCTTTATCAACTGGCTAAAGTAAATCAACAGGCCAAAGTAAATTATAGGTTATAGGTGGGGAACTTGAATGATGCAGAGTTTCACTGAAAGGAACATGTTTCATTTCCCAGAAGCCTTCTATTCCCATTAGCGTTAAACTTTATCACATTTTATTTATTAAAGCCTATATTTTCTGCTAAGTCTTAACAAAAAGAACCCCAAGTTTTTCTATATACACTCGGTATATAGCAGGAATTTAGCCTAGCTAGCTAGATATATGCACATGTGGCATTCCTACCACATGCCATTTAACTGATCAAGAGTAGCTGTAAAAAAAGTTGGTAAAATAAAAATGAGGTATAAAAACAGATACCTTACCAACTGGTCTTGATTGAGGACCTCCCCCCTTTTCAGCCGATCCCTGTAGTCTTCTAACTTGAGCTGCAAACATAAGTCAAACAAGTATGAACAAGTTTTTTCTTCAGACACAGGCCAAGCTTGAACCACACAAATACCATTCATTGCAACATTCATTGCTACCATATATTATATCATGCTATTGTAAGGTTAACTTTCAATCTGACATTTTTGGAAAATATACCAGATATTTAAGTGCACTGCATTAGAGATCAGTGAAACAATAAATCAAAAAGTACCCTTTATAATTCATTGCTGCAGTCCAAGCTCTATACAGGAGATTGCAAACAGAGCTAATATGACCTAGCATTTCTCTAAACACAGAAACAGTGTTTTAGGACTGTTGATGAATAGAAATGTTAGAATATCAAAAGCACCATTGTGATTTGGAGATAATATATATATTCACAGCTAACTACAGCCTTTTAACATATTTAAATCTCTTGCAGCTATATTGTAAAGCAATCTTTCAACAGAAAGAAAGGGATTAATGAAGCATGAAGTTATTTCCAGTCAGGCAGGTTTCATTACACTGACAGCACAGAAATTACACAGTAATTCAATGTAACTTAACTTATACTTTTTATTACAAGGGACTGTTGTATAATAAAAGACACAGTAAAGAAATGAATATGTATGTCATATCTATTTAAAACCTATTCCTCTGTAGTCACAAAGCTATCTTAAAATTAAATGTAAAGTCCATCTTAAAATTTCTTTTAAAAGCCGCAAATATCTAAAGAAAAGTAACTACCCATACACTTATTCTGGATAGAGCAAATTATTTTTTTATAAGCAGTAAATAAAATTACTTCCCCTGAGCACCTTGCTTTCCAAATCTATAAGCAAAGGCAGATTATACAGTGAAAGCAATTATGGTCTTACAATATTATTTCTTGCACTTTATTAGTTTAGAAAAATATCCCTACCTTCTTTTTCTCGATATTCCTAATTTTGTGTTTCAAGCAGATAAGTCCATTATCAATGTAAGTCTCGTATGCCTGAGAAGCTGTGGCTGCAGAATTCAAAGCTGCCTGCAGGGGGCTCATGGGAGGCTGGTTATCCCCTCGAGGACCTTGAGTCACCTGCTGCTTATCAGGCTTCATGCTCTTCTCTTCCCCTTCCTCAGAGTGGCATGAAGGTGAAGGGCGGCGGAGGGGGGACTGTGAAAGTTGCACCATTGGAACGGCTAGGGCTGCAAAAAAAAAAACTGGGGCTGATTAGCTGTTCCCTCCCTCACAGCATCTTTAAAGCAAGCAGCATGGCATAAATATGCAAGTAACAATGTGCTGTGTGCCTTCAACAGAAAATACCTTATACACTGCAATGCAAAAGGTGTTTCCAGAACCACAGAACTTTCAAGGAACAAACTATGTTCTCCTTTAAATGTGGAATACAGGCATCACTTTAGAAATTCTCAAAGGATACTCACTACAGCATTTCAGTGTTAAGGAATTGCAAACTTCACAGCTCCTTAAGAGTCCTTTAGAAGAACCAACATTCTTCATGCTTCAATTTCTCCTGATTTGCTGTTATTGTCCTAGTATAGTGCTAACAGCCATATCCACTAAGGACCATCCACAATTCACACCAAGCCAAAAACACACTATGGTTTCATCTATACAGAATTCAATTCCAAACTCTTCTTTAAAATTCCAGAGATATTTAAGAAGCCCGTAGGCTCTTGTTCAATGCACTAAAAACACAGGATCTGGAATGAAATGTTAGCAGCAACCTACAGGGAGACAGAGAGGGCAGAGAAAGCAGCGAAACCTTTGCCCTTCCTGTCTTGTTTGATGACCAGGGAAGCATAGAATTAATACTGACAGTTATAGCACATGGTAGAACAAGGCTACACCACACCAGCATCCCTTGAAATAAAAATACAAACTTCCAAAGGGACAGAAGCCCTCCGATACATAAGAAACCAAATATTGGGAGTACCTTTGTATGCATGTGTGCACTTGTGTGCATGCTTCTGGGCATATACAGTATAAGCATGTGCAAATGTGCTTTTGAAGACTAAAGTCCCATTTTACAAATGTTTATACCATCATCCAGTGGAATGATGAGAGGAGGAGTAAAAGGTAAATCAATCAGCATTTTTTATCTCTTTCCAAAGAGGAGAAACAAGCAGTCCCTTACTCTAAAGGTAATTAAGAGGAACGCAGCTCCACCACCTCATCCAAAGCCTACTAGGGACTCCCGAGTTCACTTTCTAGGAAGTATCCTCTTCAAAGGAGCATCAGTCTAATTCCCACCCAGGAAAAACGGTGGAGACATCCATTCGCAGCCCATCTCCCATGGTGTTTTTTGTGGGGGGAAAGCAGGTAAGGGCAACAAGGGAAGCCAGGGAAGTTCCATCCCTGCCAGAGCCGGGGGGGAAAAGAGGGGACCCTCCTTCAGTGCCCGCAAGACAGCTTGGCGGGGACTAGTGACGAGGCAGCGCTGGGTCATCCTCCGCTCAAAGCCGTCCATGTTGTTGGCGGACCGGAGCTCCCGAGGCATCCCTTCGTCGAATTGGGACCGTGACAAGGCTCGTCTCTTCTTCCCTCGACATCCTTCGGCCAGCCAGGAACAGGCGCCCCCAAGGCTCCGCGATACGTCGGCATCACAGCCCCGACCGGTCCCCCTCACACCCGTCCGGCCTCCAACCCCCAACCAACAACTCACCTCATCAGCCAAAGCAACTCAAGCCCGCCCGTCCGCTCGCGTCCCCGCTTATAAACCCTACGCCCCCGGAGCTACGAAAGGGGCGGGGCCTCCGCGGAAGGTCAGCCGACGACTCTCCAATCACTACCCGGCTTCGGCCGCCCGGTCCCACCCCAGCAACCGCATGGCCGCCTTCTCCGGCATTCGGGGCCTCGCCACGTGACTGGATGGACCGTTAACCGCGGGGGGTGGGGCGGGAAAGATGGGGAGTGGGGGAGCGAAGGAACGCTGGGGTTCTAACCGCGCTGAGGGAAATTCGGCGCTGCGGCTATTCATGGGTCCGATAGGGTGAAGGACCCGCTCGCGCACCAAGTTAGGTTAGGGGAAAGAGCATCCTTTGGCTGGGTCGGCGCCACCTGGCGAACGAGCGGTTTGCAAAATAGAGCGGCGTGTATCAGAAGCGATGAGCCAGCAGACTCAGTAGTTTTGGCTTATACGTGCGGCCGGATATGTTAACGTGTGGAAGCCGGCAAAACGCAAATTCGCCTCGCTTCTCGTGGAAGCAAAGGGAGCCACGTTCAGGGATGCACCGAAAAAAATAAACAAACCGAAACGATTTTGGAGGGACTGAATTTGGAGGGGCGCTAGGAATGAGCAGCCCCCGCGCCCCTGCCCTTCCTTACTCGTTTCAAAATTATATTACCTGCAATTTTTGTTGCAAACCTAGAATTGTTTTTTCATCAGACTAAGCAACATTTCCCCTCACTAGGGGCCACTTTTCCCCCCGTTTCAGCGTAATTGTATGATGTGGGTTCAATCCTATAGGGCTGTAGCCAGATATCAGGCCCCTAAATTTAAAGGGATTTTTACATAAAGCATGCCGGCTGCCTTTTAAAGTTGCTTGGTTTAAGACTGGCTCTTGATACTAAGTACTTTTTATACTGTACTTGCCTAGGTTTTTCTGCCATAAGCCATAATGAATATTTTATAGAAAGACAGATGACCAAAGATTAGGGGTCCTCAGGCCATAGGGCTTGACCCTCATTGGTATCTTAAGAGTTTTTTTTTTAAAGCATTCCTTTATACCAGGGGTTCCCAACCCTTTTTATACCCCGTACCCCTATAACACTTCTGATATATTCTCACACCCCTTAAAATAATTATATGCATATAATTATACATATACAGTATACTTTTGAAACTTCTAAACCCAAGTTTTTGCACCCCCGGTTGTGGGAACCCCTGCTTTTATACCATTATATTTGGTATTGTACAATTGTTGCTTTTTTTTTCCACATAGGAAACTTGAAAGGCAAATTTTGTCTTCAGAGAACATGCTCTAAAACAATTACAATATGCTCTTGCCAAAGAACAACTTGGCAAATATGCTCTTATATTCATATTTGTACAAATATAAAAGCAGTGTAAAGAGCCACTACAAAGAATATTTGAAAATACAAGGATTAATCTCTCTCTCTCTCTCTCTCTCTTCGTGTGCCATGTTCTCCCCAAATGCTATTTTCCAAGCTTCATTAATCCATTTTTTAATATTTTATAATTACAAGTTAATTTAAAATTAAATTTTAGTTTTAAATTTTTAAGAACTACCAGTCCACAATCATTTCAGAGGTTGAGTTAAATTACATTAGAGTAACATTCCAGAAATTAAAAAGCACTTAAATGTGACAACTTTGTCTCATTTTAATGTTTTTAGGGAATTTAATTTTTTTTTTAATTCCTGCCCAGGTGAACATTCAAACTGTAGAAAAACTGTTATTCTAATTCTTGAAAAAGCCTGCGGTTAGTTCAGTTTGTACACAACAGCCCTTCCCCAGAAACAAATACTTACCCAAGAGCCATGAAGTAGTGACCCAGATGAGAAATTCCAGCTTTTCAGCAAAATATGAAAGTAGAAAGCCAGGTAGAATTGCTTCTAACTAGCTTCTACCTACCTGCCCAGCCTTCATGGTTTTTACTTGTTTGGAAGCAAATAGGAAAAGAATGGAGGAACCAGCTGAGAGGAGGAGTTAATAAAAGAATAGGGGAAGAAGGGAGGGGTTTTCATGATTAGGTCTCTACTGAAAAGAAGCCCATTTCATTGTGGCTGCTAATCTGCATCTACTTACTATTAAGTATTATACTCACTATTGGGTATTATTAAAAAACTAAGATTTTTCAGAAGCTGATCAGAGACTTTGCTGAATATTTGTGTTAATCTGAAATCTTGGCTGGCTAATTGCTGCTTTTTCATTGTAAATCTTTGTAAGGAGTACTAAATAGTCTAGGTTCTGCTTGGTTTAGTAAAATGCAGTTGTTTATAGTTTGATTTAGTGTAATATGAATGAAACTGTGGTTTGCAAACCGGATTCTGGTTCAATAAATTGTGCCATGGCTATTAGGTTTGTTATTGCTAAAACAACCATGACTTAAATAGGTCTACTTCACACAGTAGTGAAAATCTACTAGATTTGGATTGTGAACAATACCAGTAGATATTTACCTCTACATAGGTATTAAAGTTGTGGAATTTTTTGCTTCTGTCTCTCTCTCTCTTCCTCTTGCATGTGAATGCGTGTGCTCCCCCCCACAATACATTGGAGTGTTCTTGAGCAGAATTGTGACTTATGTTATTTTTGTTTTGACTAATTTTGACTTGACCCAAAGTTTTCACACAACACAGTATCTCTGTTTTAATTCTCATCACTGCAGATTTGTTTTTGGTACCAGAACAGAACTTGCAATCCTTTTGTAACACAGTTCTACATCCATTTTTCGGTACACCAGTGTTCCTCAAAGTGTAGTCCAAGAACCCCTGGGGGACCCCCCCAAAACCTTTTCAGATATATGAAATCAAAATTATTTGCCAACCTATATTGAAAAATATAATAAAATCCCACCAAATAGTTGTGAGAATTTATAATGGTAGTGAACATACCAATTTTAATTTTTTTATACAGGAAATACAGGAAATGTTGATAAACATCCCAACAAACAAATCTTCAGTGTCCATAATTTTTAACAGTGGGAAAGGGTCCTGAGAGAAAAATGTTTTAAGAAACACAATTCTAAACCGTTTTAATTAAAACTCCTATTTATCTACTTTTTAAGCAGGTAATCTTTTTTATAATCTGAATTCAGGAGGTTATTTTGGGGGGGCAATATAGCATAGAAATTTGTTCTCGAATGAATATTTGAAACAATCTTAGTTATCTTAGTTATATTGCTCTAGTCTAGTGGAAAATCTGTTTGCATTTTAAGACTTAACAGCCTGAGGGTCCCAGGGGACTGGAGAAATTTTGCGATTGCTCCTTTCTGTGGTAATTGTGTGCCCTTTTTATAGTTATGTTATAACTTATTTGTTTTTATGTATTTAGTGCTTTTTAATTAAGTGTTGTAACCCACCCAGAGTCACTTTTATGTGAGAATAGAAATAGAAACAGAAACAGAAACGGAACAGAACAGAACAGAACAGAATACTTTATTGGCCAAGTTGATTGGACACACAAGGAATTTGTCTTGGTGCATATACTCTCAGTATACATAAAAGAAAAGGTACATGAGTCAAGAGTCAAGTCATAAGGTACAACACTTAATTATAGTCATAGGGTACAATAAGCAATCAAATCATACTAGGAAACAGTCAATATAAATGTGACTATACAAATATAATAAATGAAAATAAAGATACAGAAAATGCAGCATTCAACAGCATGCTTATTTATTGGTAGTGGGTCTCATTGGAATCAGAATCAAATTGAAGATAGTTTTGATTAGTTGCTTTAATGACTGGTAGTGTACTGGATAAATTACAACACAGTAAAGAACAAGCAATGGTTTATTTAGGTAACTAGATTTTTTTTTCTTCCTATTTTAAATTGAGTTGAGCTTATTGTCATTGCATCTCCTACAACAAAATTAAATACCATCTTCAGTATACATTATGACTGAAAATAAACACAAACACACATCCTTCACATTCTATACATTGAATTGAAAACCTCTGATATTGCATTAATATTGCACTATACAGCAGAATTCAAAAGAGCTACTGCCCTGGGATAGAAGCTGTTTTTCAGCCTATTTGTCCTTGTTTTTATTATCCTGTACCATCTGCCAGATGGTAATAGTTCAAAAAAAGAGTGCCCAGGATGAGATGGATCTTTGAGAATGTTTTGAACTTTCTTAAGGCAGAAGGAGCTATAAAGCTCTTCCAAAGATGGAAGAAGGCAACCAATGATCTTCTGGGCAATGACGTTAACCCTCTGGAGTGCTGTCCTATCTGCCACCGTGCAATTGGCAAACCATAGACAGGTGCGGTAAATTAAGATACTCTCTATGGTGCAGCGGTAGATCACCAGCAGTTTTTCATTCGGTTGTTGTTTTCTGAGAAGTCTCAGGTAGTATAATCTCTTCTGAGCCCTTTTGACCAGTGCTGCAATGTGAGCACCCCAGGTCAGGTCCTCTTTTATGGTAATACCCAGAAATTTTAAAACTGGCCGCTTGCTCCACTCGGTCACCATTGATAAGTAAGGGCTGGATGTCTGATCTGTTCCTTCTATAGTCCACTATAAGCTCCTTGGTCTTATTGGTGTTGAGAACCAAGTTATTGTCTCCACACCACGAAAGCAACCGGTCCACCTCATGTCAGTAGGCAGACTCATCCCCCCCTGCGGAGATGAGTCCTACCACTGTTGTATCATCTGCAAATTTAATAATAGTATTACTAGCGTGAATAGGAATGCAGTCATACACATAAAGAGTATCATAAATTAGAGTCTTTATTTGCCATTTTTCTCTAAAGAATATCCATATTGATATTTGCATCCGTGAGTCAATAGAATATTTATCAGAATCATAAATGTTCTTGTTTACATTTCTAATTATTTGAAATATATCAAAAGGAGAGTACTTCCCTCTTTCATTTTTTCTAGAGCAGTATATGTGAAGCTGTAAATCTACAATGATGCAACAACAATTATACTATTGGAGAAAAGACAGGTCTATTCATTGAGAAAACAAATTAATCCTTTAAAAATGAATAAATGAAGTTTGAAAGCATGTTTGAAAAGAATTATTTGCAATCATAACATGAATTATTTGCAAGTGCCTCTGCTGCAGTACATAAAAGAGATTACAGTTGCAGTGTTAACCTAGAATAGGGTTTCTAATTTGTGCCCCACAAATTAAGAACCAAGGTAATCAATTAAACCCTGGTTAAATTAGTAAAGGTTGTAGGGTTGCAGCCTTTCCTTCTTTGTTAAAGAGCTAAGGTTAATATCTCTCTTTTAAATTTTGCATTGCATGATAGTAAAACAAAATGGCAAGATAAAAAAAAATTGTTCGTTAATTCAAATATCCCAGTTTTCTGGACTATGCATGACATTTGAATACAAGCTAACCAAAGAGGTTCGATATTCATAACATGCTTTGCTAAAATGTTTGGTAAACTGGTTAGGCCTGCTGCATGAACACAAGCTATAATCTTTGTAAGTGAGCTTGTACTTTATGAGTTTCTTGGCCATTTGTTTTTAAGAGCCTATTTAATTTAACTGATAATTTTGATATTTTAGTTAGTAAGTTTGTATGCTTTAACTTTTATTAATTTTGTTCTAAAATGAAGGAGCGAGGAATAATTAGAAAAATAGGATTTTTAATACCAATACATCAAATATCTACCGTGTTTCTCATATAATTTAGATATTTCATAATATCCAGATTGGAGGAGAGGCAAATTGACTGTGGTCTTTAATCACATTCCAAAACCTCATCTGTGATTTCCCTCACATTTAATAAAATTATCCCTTGTTACTTCTAAAAATATGTCTGGTTAGAAGCTGTAATTAGTTTTTATTATAAAAGCTTAGTATGGCTATCATATAAGTTAACTATTTTTAACATTGATGGGAAAACCACACTAAAACTATAATCCTGTATCATGGTTCTTGAAACTAGTAAAGGTAAAGGTTCCCCTTGCACATACATGCTAGTTGTTCCTGACTCTAGGGGGCTCATCTCTGTTTTAAAGCTGAAGAGCCAGCGCTGTCCGAAGACATCTCTGTGGTCATGTGGCCAGCATGACTAAATGCCAAAGGCACACAGAATGCTGTTACCTTCCCACCAAAGCGGTCCCTATTTTTCTACTTGCATTTTTACATGCTTTTGAACTGCTAGGTTGGCAGAAGCCTGGGACAAGTAATGGGAGTTCACTCTCTTATGCGGCGCTAGGGATTCGAACCACCAAACTGCCGACCTTTCTGATCGACAAGCTCAGTGTTTTAGTCACTGAGCGACCGTGTCCCATCTTCCTAAAATGAAACTCTGTTAAAATCAGTCATGGTGGTTGGGTTGTTGTTGTTTTTTTTTTGAGTAAGCATGAATAGATTGTGTGTGAATATTTATAACTAGGCAACCATTTAGTTAAGAGAGTTATGAGTTTGAATACAATTATTAATTGAACTAAAATGATTATAAAATTGTTTTCTGCATCAGGTATTAATAAAGTTGTAACAAAACTTAAGGCCGACAATAGAGAAAATTATGCTAATTTGTCTGTTGACCATCTTTCTAAACAGCTTACAAATTGCTAATCTGTATGGATAGTCACTTTTATTACTGGGATTACAATTCGAACCCTTGCCCTTGGCATAATTATCACAATTATTTGAATATGTAGAAGTGAAGTAAGAATTCTGTACTTTTGTGAGCTGTAAAAAAAATTTTTTTTCCTCTTAATATTGCAATTTCTTTATTATTTTCAAAGAAATTGCAAACCATAGGCAACAAGATTTTATTTAACACTTTACAAAAGTAGAAAATTTTCTTTAAAAACTTGTTTTAGCCACATAAAGATGCAATAAGCAATGTGATAAGCTTACCATCATATCTAATTGTCAAAAAAGGAAAAAGTGCAAGCAGTTTGCTTTTTTATTTAAATAATGGTATCTACTGCTGTAACATGTTCATCTATTTATGTTCTGTTCAACTTTAAAGTATTAAACTTTAATTTCTGTATTCAAATGCTGGGTGGGAAGTAAGAAAGCTGCCATCCAGTAGCTCTAAAGAGTAGGCTATGGTAAATTAGGCATAGCCAGTCTAAATTTTTAAGACCAACACCAAAACACATCATCTTTTTGTTTCTGCCATGCATTCACAAATTATAGTCAGAGTTTTGGCTGAAGTTTGCATGATAGTTTATTAAAGGATGAAACCTTCACATTTCCACTTTTTTAAAAAAGGACTACTTTTTAATGTTCATCTGTTTGATCAAGGAATTATATTTTCCATTTTAACTATTCTGTGACATCCAGCAATGAATGGCATGTATTGCTTTATCAATGAGTTGTCAGGCAGCAGAGTTATCAGTCTGATGTACCTTTGTCAAATAGTAAAAAAAAGTTGTTCTGCATGCCTTACATTTATAGGAGCTATTTTCTTATTTTGCTGTATAATGGAGGCCTGCCAAAAGAGAATGCTGCTGCATTTGCAAAACTGTCCAGCACTTACTCAGAACAAGCGTGACAGAGGCCTACATTGTCAGGGGTACAAAGAACAGCTTGAACATCATTATATTGTTTTTCCAGGAGGAATTAGAAAATACAACTGTGAGTTTCCCTTTGTTAATCTTCTCAGTCTTTGCGTTACAAAAGTTCTAGCTGCCATTCAGTTCTGGGTCAGCATCTCGAACTAGCCCTACAAAGCTTAATCCTAATTTGTAAAGTAACAATATAAAGATCTTTCCAATAGCATTTATGTATGTGCTCAGTATTATTTAGCGGTAAAAATTTTCTTTTTTTAGTCATTATCCTTCAATGTAAATAATTAAAAAAAGTGAATTTGACTGGTATCTGAATATAAGCTTGCAAAACAAGGAAATATACTCCTACAATTGCATCAACTGAAGTATAGAATGTAGGATATGGACAAACTATAACATGTTCAGAGGAAAGCAATCAACCAGAAAAAATCTGGAAGGAAAAAAATTATGAGGAATTTTCTAACTATAAAGTAATGAAAGAGACTGCCTCAGGAGGCAAAGGACTCCTTCATTATACATATTTAAGAATGGTTGGCTATCCATGTGTCAGGAGTAATTAAATAGAAAAATCCTGCCTGGGCAGTATATTAATCAAGATGTTCTCCAAAGTCCTTTCCAATCCTTACCTTCTTTGATTCTAGGAAAACCAAGTAAATCATACTTCTACTCAGTGCAATAAGTAAATTCAGAAATTATGGTTTCTTCCATGTACCGTAGTCAAAGGAGCCATGTTTAATATCCAAAAAAAATATCTTTTGGGGGAGTAAAAAATAATTACATTTCTATGTCACCTTTCTTTTAGGTTAAGTAGGTGCAAGATAATTTATTTCTCACTCTCCTCCAACCATCTTGCAAATATTTATTCTCACTTTTTCTTAATCTTAGAGAAGTGTAAAATTCTTCTTCGCACCCACCCATCCCTGCCTTTGTAACTCATACATCTACACAGAAAAATAAATTTCAAAGAATAGGGTGCCCTACAGCTTTGGAACTCATGCCCATCTTTTCCTAAAATGGTACATTCTGGACATGTTGGATTTCAGTTCTTACCATGATTCTGTTTGCTGCTATGCTTGACAATAATGACAGCTCAAATCTAACCTATCTGGACTACATCCAGTTGACAAATTTGGCCCTTCCATTGCTTTTTCTAGTCTTTGTTGAAATACACATTTATTGGCAGAGTTTTAAGGTTTAGGATTTTAATAGTTTTTAGTTGCTCTTTTTTACTTGCCATCTTTTTACCATGTTACTATTTAGTAGTTTTTACTGGATACATTTCTTAATCTTTTAATATGGATTTAATGTGTTGCAAAAATAGATGGAGTTGTCTTGAGAACATTTGCCAAAAGGATAGTAAGTAACCTTGCTGAAGGCGGGGAGGATTGCTGGTGACATTTTTCTAATCACATAATCTCTGTGATTAATTTTATTGAAATCCAGTGTCCAAGTAATGTACAGTAAATAACTAGCAACCACTTAGTTGATCCAGTATTTATATTTGAAAGATCCTCCCCCCCACAAGCAGAAAGGTCTCATTTCAATATATGACTCTTCTTTATTTTTTGCTTGTGAATACAATGGCCAGTTTGTCTTGCTTGTGTGAGAAGCCAAGACAGAAAAAAGGGAAATATATGTTTCATTCCATGTCACCTAAATTTAGAAGGATCTTTTGAGTGGAGAATATACCAGTATACCTGTTCATTATCAGCAGGAGAAGATGCTTTTTGCTGCAATCTTCAAATTAATTGGAGCATTGCCTAGAAATAACTTAGTGAAAATACTAAGAATGTTCTGCAAATAAAATATTTGTCCTTGAAATGGCTTCATGGGTTTAATGACAGTATAATCTCTTCTGCTTTTTCTGAATGTCTTTTAAAGTGTTACTAGTGGACTCATTGGGTCATTTGATTCAGAAATATTTCCTTATCAGATTCCTTAATGCCTTCATAATGACAGAGTCTGTAATGTATTGTCTCTACTGGAAAATTTGGGATCCATCCAGAGATTTATCTGCCTTGAAAATAGCCTGTGTTGAATTGTATAGTACAATGAAACATCAGCATAGGAAATGTTTTATGACAGTTTATATTTTGTCATCAACTGTTTTATAATTTTTATGTTATTTATTGTTTTATAAAATATGCCAAATTCCACAGAATTTGCTTCCCAGATTTTGAGCCCATTCTGTAAATTAGCCCACTCAAGGTACCTTGGTTTCAAAAAATGTTGCTCTGTGGTGCACCATTTCACCCAATTAAAGGTTACAGTAATCAGAATTTCAGTACGTATATATATTTAAGGAGAGGTTACATTAGCTTTTTTGGTTGCCAAATGTCCACTCAGTGGATCCAAAACTTTGCTCTTTAAGGTCTTTAGGTAAACCAAGAGTTCACAGGATAGTTACCTGTCTGAATTCTCAAAATGGGCATGAATATGTTCCTACTTCTCTGAAAATTAAATGAAAGGCAGGTGTTCTAATCCAGACAATGGATTATAATCCAGTTAGTTATAGGTTATAATCCAAAGAGCCCTAAAATAAATTGTCCCAATGTTTTTGTCTCTGCAAGGCATTACTTATAAGGGAGGTTGAGAAAATTATCAAATGGGATTTGACCCTTTCTTAAGCACTAACATGCCTGTCACTTTATTGCTGACTTAGCTTTTAGATGAAAATGCTTTTGCATGGAATTGGTTTTAGTCACCCTAATAGCTGTGGGAAAGAGTGTAACCTTGTTGGTATTTTTTTCTTAATTTTGTTTTATTCAGAAGATTCAAATACAAAATACAAAAGAAATTTTTAACAAAGACAAAAATAGACAAGAACATTAAAAAATATGTATTAAAAAGAACAAAAGACAAAAACACATATTATACCCCTAGATGAACACTGACAGATCTATTGTAACAATAGCTCCCCCCCCCAAAAAAAAGCAGGTCCAAAATTTATAAGCTGCAGCATTTATTTGCAGCCCAACTGACCTGTCATATATTACATATATGAAAGAAAAAGTAGTTAATAAGGTTAAACAACAGCACAGATAAAGTTCAAGGCATTCTGTTAACCGTTTGTTATTGTGACTTACTCATAGAAAGCCTGTCTGGTTTCTTATTTACCACAAATCACCCCAATCATTATCTCTGATTTGTCGCGGATGAAATACTGAGAACTTTCCCAACAATTGCATCTCATTTCCAAAATTGGTAAATCTCTTGTTGTAAATCTCGGTAATATCCATTGTTGAAAATTTCTCCTGAATAACACAGTATTCCTCTTACGAAGAAAGTCCAGTCCATCCTTCATCAATTCCATTATCTCAGAATTCCTTTTATTCATATTCCTTTCAATCTATTTTGGCAAATCCATATTTTTCAAACCAAGTACTTTCTTCTACACATCTGACAGCAAAGATCAGGTTCCAATTCATCAAGCTGCAAACCAAGTCTAACTACTTCTTGACTGCGTTTGGACATCATGTTGAGTTCACACAACTGTTATTGATCCCCTTGATTTTTTTGTTTACATTTTCAAATAAAACCTGTTAGAGAGCTTTCTTTTTTCAAATGCTTTCCATAACATTTTATCTCCTTTTAGAGACATTTGAGAATCACACTGTTCTTTCTACAAGGAGAAGAGAAGCGGATAAGTTGTAGCCCAGGAAAAGGCTTCTCCCTCCACACCTGGGGTTAAAGAAAGGGAAATTTTCCCATCCAAAATTAAAAAATAAATATCAAAACTCTTTAAAAAAAACTAGAAAGAGTAAAATTTGAATATAATCCTGTGTAAATATAAGACCTTTTTACTGCCAAAGAAAATATATTTTCACCGCAAATAGCCTTAGGGCTAAATGAAAATCATTTGGAATTTAATAGTAAATGGGCGTTGGTACCTACCTGATACGCCCATTCTCGTCGAGCTGCGTAGAGCATCCAGATAGTGGGAGGTGCTCTAGTCTTCACTCTAACAGGCTGAGCTATAATTGAGAGAACGCTCCTCCTCCTCCACGTGACTCCTCCATGCGTTCCCCCAGTTTTACGAAGACGAGAAGACAACAGCTATCCTCTCATGTCAACTATATGACAAGACTCAACTCTGAACTATATACATCATTGGCGAAACAGGACTCCCCCAGACGGACCAATTAGGGTGGGGCTGGATGCTCTCACGCAGCTCGACAAGAGGGCGTATCAGGTAGGTACCAACGCCCATTCTCCGTGGAGCTGCTGCGAGCATCCAGATAGTGGGACATACCAAAGCCTGGCTTGTCCTACGGGAGGGACTCCGTCTGGTCCGGAATCACCTCTGGATCCTTTGCCACCTGTTGAAGGACTCGCCTGCCAAAGGAAGCCTCAGCTGAGGCGTAAACATCGATTTTATAGTGGTGTATGAATGGAGATGGAGACGCCCAGGTAGCTGCTCGACATATGTCCTGAATTGACGCCTGAGTAGCCCAGGCAGCCGAGGTGGCCGCACTCCTTGTAGAGTGAGCGGTAATGCCACTAGGGACAGGAAGAGCCTGTGCCATATAGGCCTTGGATATAGTAGCCCTAATCCAGCGGCCAACAGTAGACGGGGAAACCTTGCAGCCCAGCGTCTTTGGCTGAAAAGACAGGAATAAGGATTCTGATTTTCTGATTGATTGAGTACGGTAGAGAGCCCTTCGCACATCAAGAGTGTGCCACTGCCTTTCCTTTCTCGAGAAGGCTTGGGGCAAAAATTAGGTAAGATCAATTCCTGGGATCTGTGAAAGGCCGAGTTGATTTTAGGCATAAAGGCGGGGTCTGGTCTCAGGACCACCCGATCAGCGGGAAGACACATGTCCTTTCTCACGGATAGAGCTGCTATTTCAGATATCCTTCTTGCTGATGTTATCGCCACCAGGAACACCACTTTGAGTGTGAGGAACTGAAGTGGCGCCTCCCTGAGAGGTTCGAAGGAGGTTTAGTTAATGCCATAAGAACCTTATTAAGATCCCAGGTAGGATACCTGTGAATCACCGGAGGGCGTAGATTGGAAGCCCCTCTAAGAAAGGACCTTATGCGAGGTGGTGTGTGAGAGTGAGCCAGCAGAACTGCTAGAGATCACCGTTGCCAGGGCTGCGACCTGCCTTCTCAGAGTGTTGGGGAGGGACCCTATCTAGCCCGGCCTGTAGGAAGGCTAGGAGTTGGGCGATTGAAGGTGAGAGCGGATCCACGGACGACTTACGGCACCACTGACAAAAGATATTCCAGGTTGCGTCATAAATGCGAGTAGTCAAAGCCGCCTTGCTGCCAAGATGGTATTGATGACCTGGGCCGACAAGCCCTCATCCTTTAATCTTTTCCCGCTCAACCTCCAGACGGCTAGCTGAAGCCACTGCGGGTCTGGATGTTGAAGAGGACCCTGGGACAGAGAGATCCTGTCAAGGGGATCCTCCACGGTGGGGCCACTGATAGATTGCGAAGATCCGCAAACCACGGTCTCCTGGGCCAAAACAGGGCTATCAGGAGGACCTCCGCCTGTTCGAGGATCAATTTCTGAATCACCCTGGGTATTAGCGGGAGGGGTGGGAAGGCGTATAGAAGCCCGGTGGGCCAGGGGCAACGCAGGGCATCGTGGTTCTCTGCGCTGTCGGCAGGATAACGAGAGAAGAACCTCGGTGTCTGGGCGTTGAGAGGAGATGCGAACAGGTCCACCACGGGCTGACCGAATCTCGCTGCTGCCTCCTGAACAAGGAGGGGTGCAGGCGCCATTCCGATTGGTCCAGCTTGGCCCTGCTTAGCGGTCTGCTTGGGCGTTCGAGACCCCCAAGATGTGCTCCGCCCTGATGGATAAGAGATGTCTTTCTGCCCATCGACAGATGCGCTCGGCCTCTCTCATGAGACGAATAGAATGAGTGCCCCCTTGACGGTTGATGTGGGCCTTGGTGGTAGTGTTGTCTGTTAAAACCAGAATGTGACGGCCTCGTACCTGAGGGAGGAAGGCACGTAGAGCCAGATATACTGCATGCAGCTCCAGCCAGTTGATGCTGCAGCGTCGCTCGGTTGCTGACCAAGTTCCCTGGGCTGAAAACGACTGTATGTGAGCTCCCCATCCGTAAAGGCTGGCATCTGTTGTGAGAGTGACCCTCTGGGGCTCCTTGAAGAGATGACCTCGTTTGGTAGACAGTCTTGTCCACCAGAGAAGCGGCGAGAACCCTTGGGGGACCTTCACCACGAGACCTGAGTTGCTCCTTCCGGGCGTTGGTAAGGCAGGAGGAACCACTGCAGGGATCTGGCATGTAAACGTGCCCAGGGAATAATTGATATACAGGAGACCAACTTTCCAAGCAGCTTGGATAGGTTTAGTAACGCCGCTTTTTATTTTGCCTGATTGTCTTGATAGCTTTTTGTATACTGGTGAATCTCTCTTGGGAGAGGAATACCCTCCCTTGAACCGAATCAATTACAGCTCCTAGATGCGCTATACGGGTGGAAGGATTAAGCTGGCTCTTTTCCCAGTTAACGAGGAATCCGTGAGCCTGAAGCACTGAGAGGGTAGTCTTAGTGTCACTCTCAGCCTGATGTCGGGTAGGAGACAGAATAAGGATATCGTCAAGGTAGCAGTGAATGCGAATAGGGAAGTGTCTAAGGTGCGCCGCCAGGGCCGCCAACACCTTGGTAAAGGTCCTCGGGGCTGAGACAAGACCGAAAGGAAGGGCTACGTGCTGGAAATGTTGATTGTTATAGCAAAATCTCAGATACTTGGAATACGAGGGATGAATGGGTACATGGAGATAAGCCTCAGAAAGATCGATGGAAGTGAGCCAGTCTCCTTCCTAGTACCCTGTAAAATAGACTGAAGTGTGTGCATTTTGAATTTGTGATGAACAACATAGCGATTGAGCCTCTTTAGATCTAAAATGGGTCTCCAACCCCGGAATGCTTCGGGACCAGAAAGAGGAGGGAATAAAAACCCCTTCCCGCTGTGACAATGGTACAGGCTGGATGGCCTTGATATCGGAAAGATGAGTGATAGCGGCCGCCATGAGAGCCCGCTTAGTCGGGTCCCTGGAAAGGAGAAACCATAAAGTGCTCCGGAGGAGGCGACTGAAACTGAAGAGGGAGACCAAACCTTACAGTATCCCTAACCCAGGAATCAGGCGTTGATAAGTCCCACTGGTCGGCAAAGTACTTAAGGCGACCGCCAATGGGATAGGAAGTTGAAGGGCTACCTGGGACGGCGGGAGCTTTATTCCCAGTGCCCCAGAAGGGTCTCCTGTAGGAGCCTCCCCTTCTATTTCTATCCCCGAGTCGTTCCGGTCCTGATAGGTCGACTGGAACATCGGGGAGCTCTGATACCTGGGGGTGAAGGCCGGTGGAAAGGAAGATCGAAAGGAGCCCCTCCGAAAGGACTGAGACCCTCTAGACTCTTGCCTTCGAAAAAGAGATGGAAGGAACTTCTTATTCCGGCTCTCCATCAGCAACGGCTCAAGTGCTGGGCCAAACAATTTTCCCCTGACAAAGGAGCTGAGGCTAATTTGGCTTTGTTCTTGACATCGGCCTGCCAGTTCCGAAGCCATAGTAACCTACGTGCAGAGACGTGCGAGGAGATGGCCCTAGCGGAAAATTTTATGGAATGAAAAGTGGCATCGACGCGAACTCTGCTGCGGCCGTTAGTTTTGCAATGTTCTGATGTGCCCTAGTGTTTGAAGGGGGACATGCTGTCTTAACTGCCTGAGCCACCTGATAGAAGCTCGGGTGAAGAATGATGCGGCTGTGGCCGACCGGATGGCCCAAGCATCCGACTGGTGCGCTCGCCGTAAAGCCATCTCAGCTCGCTTATCCTCCGGCTTCAGCGCTTCTAAAGCGTCGGTGGGGTTGGATGAGGATGCTAGCCTCACTATTGGATCATCTACCTCCGGAGTGTTTAGCATGTTAGAAAACTCCGAGTCGAGATTGAACAACCTCTTGTCTTGACTGGAGGGAGTGGGAGGGCCCCGAGAGGCCCATTGTCTAGCGACCAAATCGGAAAAAATGGGGGAGTTGGAGCGACCTCGGTTTCGATGACCGGCTGTCTGAAAACTGAGTCTTCTGGTCCCCCTGAGATCGCGGTGATGGTTCAGAAGGAGCCTGGGAAGTCAGGCCCGAGACATTCTTTGCCTTGAATAACAAGGACTTAAACAAGCCCACGAATACTGGCTGGTCAGGGGAAATGCCCTCGTCCTCGGACATCTCCCCTTCCATGAGGTCTACCTCGAAGAATGGTTCTGAATACTGGATCGACCCGTCTGAACCTTCCTCTTCCCTGAAGGGTTCAAACCCCATTTCTTCCTCTTCCTGGCTCACCTCCCCTTCCGGGAAGGGGCTTCCCCTTCCGGGAAGGGGCTCCCCTTCCGGAAGGTACCTGACCGTGATGTGATGGCGGTCTGGAGAGAGATCTTCCGGACATCGACTCGACCTCGGGTGCCATCGTTTGGGATCCTGTTCTGGACAACTGTTGCACGCCCTCTGCTATTTCTTGTTTGATAGCCAGCTGCATCCACTCTATAATGCTGTCCGGAATAATGGATGAGGACGGGTTTTCTGGGCGTAGTCCCACTGCAGTTGGTGTGAAAGTGGCCTCAGGCGTGCGAGAAGCCTGGTGACTATGTGTGGGTGAACACCGGAAGGAGAGGATGACCTGACAAGGAGGGCAGGGCAGGATTTACAGAATGCGAGTCTTTAGATCGTTTGTCAAACTCCTTCTCCAAGGCCTTATGACGCCTTAAGGCATCCATTTGAGAGGCCTTGGAAGAGTCCTTGTCCCTTTTGCGCAGATAGTGCATTTTTGACTTTGCCTTCAAAGAAGGGCCACTGGGATTGCCTTCTGCCATGACACAAAAAGATATCAAATCAGAAAAAAAAGGGCAGTTGGCACGCCTGGGAGTTCGACCTACAACGCAGGCCGGCTTTCCTATAGTTGGGCGCGTCCCCCTTTTGGATAAAAATTTTTTTATTATAATATATTGTATTATTTTTAATTTTTATTATTATTATTTATTTATTTATTTTTATTTTTATATAGGGCGGGCCCAAAAATATCAATCAATTCCAAACAAAAGGAGGGCTTAATAATAAGCTGCTTTCAAAATATTACTTGCCAAGGATAAAGGAACAATTTTTTTTAAAAAAATTAAATCCTAACCATCCAATACACCAAATGAACGCAGAGGCCAGAAAGGAATAATCAACAATGGAAAAAAAGGATGGGGCCTCCAGAGGCAGCCTCCCACCAAAAATGGGAAGTAAGTGCCTACGTCTCTGGGCGAGCTGCGGAGAAGAAAGCCAACTAGAAATAATTTGAGAAGGGCAGCGTGGCACTGAACCCACACTACCCTTAACAATTAGGCACCACTCGGCCTGCCGGTCCCGCTATGGGCCTTTAAAACCCTCGCAGCCCAATCGGAGAGATAGCAAGAGAAATTCCAAAATGGCGGCCGGCCACGAGGCGCGCCCAAAATGGCCACCGATTCTGGCGCTATAACCTCAGAGACGCACAACCCTCTAGCACACCAAAAAACGGCTGGAAAATGAACGAGGGCTAAAATAAGAAGCTTTTGCTTCTAGGCGTTCGTGGGGAAGGCGCAACCGCGCTATCTGAAGCGCGATCTCAAGCCACTACTCAGCTGCAGTGCGGCTTGAAAACGGCAGAAGGAAAAAACAGAGGAGGGGTGGGGGGGGCAAGGGCTCCAAATCCCCTATCTCCCCCTTGAGGGACGAAAACAAAGCGTTCCTCCAGTAAAATTTAAGACAAACAAACTACCAGCGCAAAGGACAAGGAAGGAGAGATCAAACCTGATTTAGAAATAGCTAAGAACCTGAATCGGCCAAGGAGCAAGAAATCCAGCTGCCTGACTTAGCGAGGCTGAGCTAAAACTGGGGGAACGCATGGAGGAGTCACGTGGAGGAGGAGCGTTCCTCAATTATAGCTCAGCCTGTTAGAGTGAAGACTAGAGCACCTCCCACTATCTGGATGCTCACAGCAGCTCCACGGAGAACAGTAAAAGAACACAAAAAAAGTTGTAAAAGTCCAGCAAGGAGTTATAAAATAGGTCAGAAGTCATGAATCAAGAGATAGTAGCTTCCAAAGATGCAATTAAAACCCAGGCACATTTTTTAAAAAAATCGAACACCTGAAGGGAAAAGACAGCAAGAGACCAGACCTGATTTGAGCTCCTTACTTACCGAGATTTGCAGCCATCAAGACCCACAACTCTTCTCCAGGGGCCATGATCTTCTCCAGAGGGTAGGATCATTTGAAGATCACCTTGGGTCCCACCTAGTCTCCCCTTTAAAAAAACGGAGAGCAGACACCCCAAATAACCAGCTTTGGTGGCAAAATCAGTTGTTTATCAGCAGGAGAAAAAGAATTGCTTGTTATCTCGTGGGAGGAGCTCCGTTATTATTTTTTTTAACTTTTTGGCAGCTTTTGATAGCATTGTCCATGGTACAACGGAACGACAGGTAGCTCTTCACTTACATTTAGTGACCATTTGAAGTTACAACACTGAAAAAAGTGACCTATGATCAGTGGTGGGATTCCAAATCGTGCGTTATTGGTTCTTAGTGCGCGCTTTGCGCGAATCAGCTGAGCTTTAAAAAAAAGGGATATAGGACAGGAAATGGCGGGGGCAATTCTGCTACTGATATGCCAGAACCGGTCCGAACTGACTGAATACCACCTCTGCTTATGACCATTTTTCACACGACTGTTGCAGCCACCCATTGGTCATGTGATCAAAATTCAGAAGCTTGGCAACTGATTCTTATTTATGGCGGTGTCATCTTTTGCAACTTTCTTAGAAGCAAAGTCAATGGGAAAGCCAGATTCACTTTACAACCATGTTATTAACTGCAGTGATTCACTTAACAAATGTGTGAAGAAAGATAGTAAACGCTGAGCCATCATGCCAGTTATTTAATTACATAATTAAAAATAAATGTAATATTTATTACCCAGTTTGGGTAATGAAATGCCTGCAAGAAAACAATCGAGCTGAGAGAGCACCAAGGACCTCTCATTTCAACCCTAAGCTACAAATAATTCTCCTTTACTGGTACATTGAACATTATTTCCCATATGTTTTCTCCTTATAACAATATGGAGACAGTGGGAATTTCTTATGCAAACTGCTCCATCTGGTGGTTCTTGGAAACCATCTGGTTCCAAATCATATTAAAAACAGTGCGCCTCAGCTCCTCTGTCTAGCTGAAATGGTCTCCCAATTAGGGCTGAATTAGAGCATATTCGTATAATCTTCTGGCAGTGACCCTGATGAAGTACAGCAGTGTTTCTCAACCTTGGCAATTTTAAGATGGATGGACTTCAATTCAACCCAGAATTCCAGAATTTACCAGTTCATATTTCTCTACATCTGAAAAACACAGACAGATAAATTAACTGATACTGAAGATTAAGCTCTGAATTGAAATAATTGTGAATAGGTAATTTTAGGAAACAACAGCAGCCATATAAAACAGGACTTTTTTTTTTCATTCTGCTTGTTCTGTGAGCCATTTTGTTTGGCAGATCTTGCTAGCTATACAGGCAACAGAGTGTGTACTTAAGAGAACCATGGCACCTGTTTTGAAAATGCAGCATGTGCATTGATAGCCCTTATTATTTCTTGTCTCTTCTTATGAAACTTCATAGGAAAAACAAGGGCATGAATAGAAAGTGAAATAAAGCAATAAAGCTTAGCTGCCAGATCAGAACTATTCCAGTTTTTTAAAAAGAAGGACATCTCTAGACAAGAGTACTCATAGTGTTGATAGTTCTTCCATTGCAACTTACAACCATTTTTCAAGGCACTGGTTTGGGTTGTTGTTGTTTTTTTTTTTTGTAATTTCAGCATTTCTTGAGGGAACAAATTCAGGATTGAGGAATTTGTGTGATACATATATCACACAAATACATAAAATTGTTGGCACAGATTGCTTGCAAATCATTGTATTCAGTAGAAACAGCATCCTTTACTGTTTTCTTCTTTAACATCCAAGGAAGCAAACAATTCAAGTTCTGAGTCAATGTTTAGCACTGGCAATTCACCAAATAAGGAAGGCAGAAGTTTGATCCTTATATGCCATAGACATTCCTACTGAGTCAAAATGTGTACTAATAAATGGGTTCAATTTCTACTAATGAAAATGGAAAACTGGGAACAGGAACATTTAACAAGAACTTTGCTCAGGGAAAACTCCTCCCCAATTTTTGCCACTGTAAACCTAGCTTTATTTCAGAATCAGAGCAAAAATGCTGCCCACGACCATCTTTGATAAAAAATGTTCTAATAATAGCAATTTGAATACCAAAAATTGGTTCCCCCATCTGTATTAGATTTATTCATACGGAAGTTGCATAGATAATGAAAAGATGTTTTAATTTCAATTCCTGTACTGAGCAAGGTCGAAATGTTCCTTCCATTCCTGAGATTCGTCACCGATATTATATAGCATATAAACACAGATTATAAGATCTCCGAGTAGTTGATTGATACTACTCCTAAATAGCAGTTCTTTATATTATGCAGAGTAGTTGCCAACGACTTCAGTGAACAGGATTCTCCACGAAACATTATAAAGGCAAATGAGATCGTAAGAATGCCTATGGAGATTCTCAGTCATCCAGGTCATGGTTGCCCCAAAGGTGCTTTTTTCAAGAGGCAATTGGACTTTCTTTGTTTTTCCTTGAAGACATTTCACTTCTCATCCAAGAAGCTTCTTCAGCTATGAGCAAAACATAAGAAAAACCAGAAAGTCCAGTTGCCTCTTGAAAAAAGCACATTTTGAGAGATCGTGGTAACTCCTTTGGCTTTTTATTTGGTCAATAAGATTGTCTGTTCCAACATTAAGAGTTCCAGGGGCCAGGTGCATGCAGAAACTCTCTTCTACTGTTTACCCTAACCTTGTTTAACACATGCAGCCTACAATTCTGAATATAGCACTGCAAATAGCCATCAAGATTGTTAATGACATGCCTGCCATTTCTTGATCATCTCTTGGAAAATATTGAAACCCCCCCTCCACACACAACTTCCCCTTTTTTGTACCACAAATATTCAAATCTCCACTTTATGAATCAATATATAGAATACAGGTAGTCCTCGACATATGACAATTGAGCTCAAAGCTAAGCAAGACTAAAGCTAAGCAAACAATTAAGTGAATTTTCACCCATTTTATGACTTTTTTTGCCACAGTTAAATGAATCACTGCAGTTGTTAAAGACATGGTTAAGTGAATCTGGCTTCCCCATTGACTTTGCTGGTCAGAAGTTCACGAAAGGTTATCACATGACACTGAAACCATCATAAATATGAGTCAGTTACCAAGCATCTAAATTTTGATCACATGATCATGGGAATGCTGCAATGGTCATAAGTGTGGAAAAAATGGTCATAAGACACTTTTTTCAGTGCTGTTGTAATTCTGAACAGTCACCAAATGAACTGTTGTAAGTCAAGGACTACCTGTATTGAGTATTAAATTGAGCAAGCTTCATAGTAACTTTCTTGTGCCTTCTATTCACTTTTCAAAATAGCTGACACCCATGAGATCACTAAAGTCAACAACTGGAAAGAGTACACTTTCTTGCCCCCCTAGATAAATCTATTTATTCATTTATTTATTTGCTTGTTGCCCTAGTTTTAAAAAAAAAAAGCTTGGATTACAAGTGTATGAACAATATAAAAAGTATAAAAACAGATTCCATAGATTTCTACTACATTGATACAAAGTGCATAACTACATACAATTCATCTTGCATTACTACTCGAGGAAGAGGGAAAGGGAGGAACAGTCTGCTGTAGTAGTAATAAATAAATAAATACAGAAGAAGAGATGATCCATATTATAGTTACACATAATTCATACTGTAATTGAAAATGCACAGAACTGTTGACCAATATTGACTAGTGTAAGCATCAACCAAGAAACCAACAGGAAGAAGATAACCAAGACGCCTACACGCATCCTTCAGAGTTTACCAAGCCAGCAAAACTGCCAAGGCATTAGGTCAGTCTGGGGAAAAAAACTATTTTATCCTCCCTTTAGAATAAGTCTCCTATTTACAACAGGGGATAGGGATAGAAGAAAGGCAATTAAGGACACCCTATAAAAATAGGAAGACATTATTTAATATTCATATTTGTCTGACATAGCGCAACTAAAATTTCATTGTTCAGTTAAAAAAAAAAAAAACCCAGGCACATTTATAACAGTGCACTGCAGAATCAAATCAAAATTCTCACACTATTCAAATGAAGTAAAACAAAAATCAAAAGCAGCAGAACTCTTGCCGGGAAGCCATTATTTTGATCCCAAAAAGCAGCCACATTTTAACAGAAAGCTATTCCTGGGTAATCAGAATGTCAATTAAAAAACCAGGAATCATAATGCTTCAGTTTACCCTATTTCTGAAGCAAGTTTGACATAAGAGCCTTACTGAACTGTACAATAATTAATTACAGTAATATTGCCTGAAAACAATGGTGGGATGTTTAGGAACTTGGGAGTCACCAAAGGGAATCGCATGGGAATGTTGGAGGGAAACCAGATAACTTGTTTTTCAAGTTTTTGAGACATGAGATATTATTATCAAATTAGGGGTAATCATTAGGGATGTTAACTAAGTAGCTCTGTATTGGGAGTCTGGGCAAAGGAGGAGCTACAACAGTTGGAGGCACTTCTGGATAAGGAGGGGCAAATGAGAATTCCAGGAGGGTAGCAGCTGGGACAAAGTTTCAAGAATAATGAATAACATTTACTATGTCCAGGTGGCATGAACGTACAAGTGGGTCTCTGCAGGCATTCAGTCAATCTGTGAAATATTTTAAGAGAATATATTACATAATTCAACCTCTCCAAGGCTGGTGCATGGGCTCCTGTCGTATCTGGCAAACCTGCTCAATAATTGATTCCACCCAATAGTCAGGCTGAACTACGGTGTGGAAGTAAGAAGAATGCCATGAGTTGCTATACACATATTTACGGAGGATATAATTCAAAATATTAATTTTTGCTTTTTCAAATGGCATAGAAAGCATCTTCAAGGAGAGTGGTGGGAAACATTAGTATTGGAATGTTCCTGACTTGGATAAGAAATAAGTCAACAATATGGAGAGAGGAGGGAGTGACAAGGGCTAAACCTGAATTTTGGTCAACATGGCTTTCTTTTGAAGTTTTCAAACAAAAGGAAGAACTTACTAACATATGTGGTATGGTTCTAAGCCTACAGGCCATTTTAAGAATTAGTATTACAAATGGATAATAGACAACTGTTCCCACTCTGAAAAAGTGGGCATAGTTTTATACCTGTAAGGTACTGTAGCATCATACCAAGAGAAACCTATTTGGTAATTAAAGGTTTTGTCATCACATCACTGTGTTTACATCATATTGCTGTGCAATCCGTATGCAAATGGAGAACATTTCTACTGACTTTTCTATTTGATAAACAATATATGGATCTCCAGGTGTTGTTGAACTATTGCAGTCAAATGCATCCAATCTGCTCAACAGTTAAAGATGGTGGGACCTGCAATCCAACAGCTAAAGGACCACATGTTGCCTGTCCCTATCCTAAAATATTATGAAAAAATTGTTTCTCTGTATAAATTACCTGCAATATTGTTTGTGGGGAAAATTATGATTTAAGATAGTGGTACCACCCCTTGGTCTGATCAACCTTCACACGTACCAGTTTTGCCTGTCAAATGCATCCACTGTCAGTTCACACATACATTCTTCCTATCCAGAAATACTAACTCGAATGAAACATCTTTCATAGAACTCCACAAACTTTACATCATATGCATGGTAGAGAAGTCTTATACAAGCTTCCAAATTCATGCCATGGCTCTGCTTTATTAACATGGCATCATCCTCTGGAAACACAAGCCTTTCAACTCCAGCAGAATTCCCAGCTATAGAAAGGCTCCAAATACGAAGAATTGGAAGAGCAGAATAGTTGAAGGGCACTACACTGGGGAAGACTACCTTAGAGTAAATCATTCCTCTCCTCATAGAGACAGAAAAAAATGGCTACCTAAAATTTATTATGCCAAGCAGGAAAACTGCTGATGACAAATGTATATATACTCCGTATCAGGGATGTGTGCAGAGTATGATTAGAAAAGTCAAAATGGCAACCCTAATAATGCAATTGAAAACTTCTCCTTTTTTAAATCAATGTTACACATAAAAAGAGGCAGAGCTTTGATTGCACTACTTCAGCCTCCATCCTTTTTCTTTTTAACCATACGCTGCAATCACCCCTGCTCCACATGGTCACCAGCCTTCCAGTCATTAGGGTGGGAACGAGGCTAAACAAAGATGACACACAGCAGCGTTCAGCTTCACCATGTGGCCAATATTTCTTAGTCTTTTTTTTTTCTGAAAAGATATCAAGGGACTCTGAATTAGTAGAATTGATGCAGTTAAAAAAAAATCTTCAGACAGTTCGAAGGAAAATAAAAATAAAAGTCTTTTGGTCTCCAAAGTAAAAGGAAGGCCACTTCAACAGATGGAAGAAGAGGTCGCATCTGTCTCCCTCTGCATCTCTCTTTAAGGAAGTCACCACTCTTCTTGATTGGGGATGGTGGAGGATGGAGGAACCGGCGGTGGAGACTTCTCGGCGGCAGGCTGCTTATTACGACAGCAGGGCTTGAAGAGATGGGTGTCTATAAGGACTTCTCCAAAGCGGCCTTTGTAAATAATTCCACAGCAAACCTTTTGCCTTCAGGGGGAAAACAAATCAAACTGTTACTACTTGTATAATTTATTAAACTTGCATCTCGCCAGATTTTCGCTGCCTCTGAATGGATTACAACAATCCAAAAAAGAAATTGCAATAAAATAAGGCATAAAAGGTAAAGATAAAAAAAAAAATGGCAAGCACAATAAACACTCTCAAAGAACCAGATCTTTAGGATTATTCTAAACAACAGCACAGTAAGGCCCATATTTTAAAGATAATTTTAAAATAATTTATGTGCACAGTACTTTCCCGAAAATAAGACCCAACTGGAAAATAAGCCCTAATGCGTCTTTTGGAGCAAAACTTAATATAAGACCTGTTCTTATTTTCAGGGAAAGATGGATAACTATTGGACTAATAGGTGGTTCTCTTAACAATTGCCCTGTTTAGCAGCTTTTGAAATTACAGTGGTGCTCTAAAAGTAATTTTATGGCCCGTTTTGCACTTGCACAACCATCAAAGGGTCCCCATGGCCATGCAATGAAGATTTGGGTGCACTGCAACTGATGACTGTTTCAACCATTGCAGCATCGCATGGCCACGATTACCAATTGGGCGCCTATGCACATGCAGAGTCCAGGGAGAAGCTAGCAGTAGAAACACAAGTTGCGGTCATGTGAGATCAACCTGTTGGTTAGTGGTGGAGTTGTGGGTCCCAATTGTGCTTATTAAGAGGGGATGACTTATACAGACTTATAGCAAAATTCATTAAAAGTTGTTCCATTCATAAACGGCTGTTTTTCCCCTGAGCGTTTTTCCTGCAAAGTTGCTGGACATGCGTGTTTTTTCACTACAATTGCCTAGTTCTGACAGTACATCCATCAACGTGGTTTACTTGTGTGCTTGTTTATTTGTGTTCACATGGCAATCAGCAAAATCAAACTCTGGGTAACAAACATGGTTAAAAGCATCAATGCAAAATGAAAATAAATAATGATACATACAACAATGGTGCCTGCATGCTGTATCAAAACAAGCACTGTTTATTAGCCAGCTTCTCACAAAGCCTGAGTCTCATTAAAGCTTTAGAAGACCCCAAGGTCACCCAGCTGGTTCCCCCGATAAGTACACACTAGAACCGTCCTCCCAGGCCACCAACTTAATCATCACACCATGCTGTTTTCCTGCTCAAAGTCATAATTAGGTAAGTATAAAACATTCTATTTAGAGATCCTACGTGTTTATAGCACTCCAAATGAAACAAAAGGCTGTATCAGTGTGACGATGTGTGTGTGTTTTTTTTTTAATCAAAGGCAACTACTCTTAACTTACAGTAAAATGATTACTCTGCGGGCCTTCTTCTCCTGATCTAAAAGCACTACTTAAATTCAGCCATGAAGTGCACTGCCATTACTCTCCATCCCTCAAGGTTTGGTGGAATTAAGTACAATTTTGTCTTTGTTTTAGAACTGTGCCAAGCTTCTTTAGGCCTATGCTACATTTTTTGTGTCTTCTTGGTGGGAAACCAAATTTTGGTCTTATAGATGGAAGGTACTCCAAGGGATTAAGACGAGCACATTGTTGTTCTGACCAAGGCTTCCTGAGACCATAATTAATTACATGCTTAGTCCAAACAACTCTTTTTATTTCAATGCTGGGAATTCTGTTCATTCCCAGCCTGTAATGAGCCCCAAACAGTCTCTTGAAATAAGCATCCACCTTTATCTCCTTTGAATTGCTGCCAACAATCAAAGTGCCAAATTAACTGTAAAAACCCAAACCGGCGTACAAAGTCCACACAGAGCTTCAAGGTTTAATTCGAACATTGCAAACAAAGTTGCTTCCTGCAAACGTTCCTGTCCCTTTGCTCCTCCTTTATGTCTTATGGGAGGGCCAATCATCTCCAAGCCTTACTCCCAAGTCACCCCTTTTGTCTTAACTGTTCTTGCCTTCTGGCAGCTCTGCACATGTGCGCACTGGGAACAAGCTCCCCTTGTTTCTCTGCCTCGCTGCTGTCAGATTCTAGAGGCTCTGGAGTCAGGACATAACTGCCAGATGGCCCTGACCCCATCTCTGTATCGGACACAGGACCCTTGTCCGAGTCCTCCCCAGACTCCTGGACTGGCCCATGTTCGTCTCCACTGTCCAACTCTGCTGCCATCTCTGCAGGCTGCCGGCAGACCACTACAATTGCCATGGACTTCAAGGTACTCTTCAGGTATAAGAAAGTTCCCATCAATTTACAGGTAGTCTTCAACTTATGACCACTATTGAACCCAACATTTCTGTTGCTAAGTGAGACATTTGTTAAGTGAGTTTTGCCCATTTTATGACCTGTCTTATCACAGTTGTTAAGTGAATTGCTGCAGTTGTTAAGCTAGTAACACGGTTGTTCAGTGAATCTAGCTTCCCTGTTGATTTTGCTTGTGAAAAGGTTGCAAAAGGGGATCACATGACCAGCTGGTGTGAAGCAGTGGCCAATTTTGATCATGTGACCATGAGGGAATGCAACAAAGGCCGTAAGTGTGAAAAGGGGCCATAAGTCACTTTCTTCAGTGCCGTTGTAACTTTGAATGGTCACTAAATGAACTGTTTGTAAGTTGAGAACTACCTGTATTGTGCAGCAAGAAAACCCACCCATTTCGAATATCTTCCTAATCCCCAACTCTCTTTACAGAGAACTGGTCCTTGCTAGACTTAGCAAGCATTTCCGCTGACATGAGCGTGCAGCACTAGCTAATCTTAAAGCATGAAGGATATTTGCAGATCAATACACCTGCTGGCTGTTGTCAACAACATCCATCACTCCTCTCCAAGAAAGGATTAATACTGAAAAGGGAGAAGAAAGTCGCCTGAAGACGTAGAATTTTACTCTTAAGATAACAACAGGCCTTGTGATCCGATTCATGCTCTGCATGATATCCACTTACTTTTACCCACTTGCTTAAACAACCAGGTTGAGTCATCAGCTGTCTGCAAATGCTGTCTAATTGTTGAGGGAACGGAAGCAGCAGAGCCTTGTAATTAAGATGACATTTTATGCAATTATGTGCATTTCTAACTTCTGTCTCTCTTCCTGAGTTTCTCTCTTCTGTCTACCTTCTCTTTTGTCTAAAGCAGAGGTCTCCAAACTTGGCAACTTTAAGACTTGTGGACTTCAATGCCCAGAAATCTCCAGTCAGCAGAGCTGGCTGAGGAACTCTGGGAGTTGAAGTCCACAAGTCTTAAAGTTGCCAAGTTTGGGGACCGCTGGTCTAAAGCTAAGTCTCCAAGTCCCTTTCAGGTATGGAAAGGGTCTTTAAAATTGGCAAGTTTAAGACTTGTGGACTTCAACTCCCAGAATTCCTGAGCTAACGTGACTGGAGGAGGAATTCTGGGAGTTGAAGTCCCCAAGTCTTAAACTTGCCAAGTTTGAAGACCCCTGATTATGGTCTTGCACTCATCAATTTCTCTTCTTTTAACATTATGTTTGTACACATCCATCCATCAATCTTCATTCACTGCTTGAGTCTGAAAAACAATTCAAGATCCTACTAGGAATAATAGGGTACACAAATTCACAAATGGGGCATTTTCACCTTTTCCAGTATGTAAGATCCAAGAAGGAGAAGACAGGTGTACGGCTTGAACCTGGTGCCATCTCAGTGTCTGAACCATCGTCAGACTGGTTGCTATAGCAAGGCGAGTGGGCTGGAGAGGCACTTGAGGTAGTGCTATGAGCATCAGAGTCTATAAGAAGGAAGGAAATAATTGCACTAAAATAAATTTAATGCACCATTCAGGGAGAGGAAGTGTCTGTTATTCCGAAATATCCATTAAATCTGAATTTAATGTTGTGTAACTTAACGTCATTTGTATAATAATGCAATTATGCAGATATGTTATTAGGAAAATGACGTAAATCAAATTAATAAATGCAAATGAACTATACTTGGACTGAACATCACTTTTAGTCACCAAATGATTGTCCAATTTTGTCCAATTTACTTCAGATATAACATTTAGTTCATCCATAGGAGATCCAGATGCAAATTTCTGTTAAATCAAAGTTTTATTCTATGTAACACAGTTTTAAACCCAGAAATATTTATCAAAGATGGACTGAAGACTTCTTTGATTCTTCATTGTTTTAACTTTCATTTGCAACATAACATGAAGAAAAATTAAGATTCTCTCTCTATATTTTTAATGCAACATATAGGAAGTTTTCATTTCTTATGGCAACCACAAAGGCTATTTTTCTCCTGATTTTTCTTCAAACTACTAGTATTTAATCCTATTCTAATGAATCTGAACTTTACAATTTTGGGAAAGACCAAACCGTTTATAGTAAACACAAAATTGTTATTTCAAACATACTGTATTATTCCTTTTCTCACCAGATTTGTTGTGGTTAGCACAAATATGGCATAGTGAGTAATTACTGTTCGCCTCCCGTTTGTATAATAAATTATATATAATGGTTTGGAATAAACAGGTATTATCTCTTCTCAGGTCATAAAATCAGCCAGATTGTGTTTGCTCAGAGAACCTTTTGAGGCTGGTCATGAGAACCACTAATATTCAAATATCCTCCAGCAATTGTCTTTCACTTGGGTACAAAAATAATCTGACAAATTAAATAAAATTCACACATCGTACGATTGTGAACCTACTTCTAAAGGCAAGATGTAAAAGCCGAGACTGACTATTAAGTATCAAGAGTCAATAGACTGAAAGTCCTCCTTGCTGACTGAACATACAGTTGAGCTATTACACCAGAGAAAGGTAAGGAACCCCTGTGGATTTTACTCCACTAGTTGTTGCCAACTATTAGGGCGATGCTCATCTCCATTTCAAAGCCATTAAGTTAGCATTCTCCAAAGATATTTATGCTGTCATGAGACCAGCAACATGGATCACTGTTACGTTCCCACCGAAATGGTACCTGTTTATCTACTTGCATTTACATGCTTTCAAACTGCTGGATTTGCAGAAGCTGAGGCACTTGGGTCTTAAACCTTGGCTGCAGGATTTCAAGCTGAAAAACCCAATGTCTTAACCGCTGAGCCACCCTACCGCCCATATCAGATTAAAAAATCAATATGAACAGAACATACTGTGTCGCTTTAACTCTTTCTGAAGTTTGCTGATTTGATTGCTTTTCATCCTGTTACTAGGTAGAGGTTTCATCTTCTTTGGCTTCAGTGTTGTTTTAAGGCTCGGTCCAGCCCTTGCATCTACCACCTGTAGAAAGGCAACAGGATAGCTTAGTACCGTCAGGAACAATAAGGCCTACACAGATAAATTTTTAAAAATGGGAAAATATGCTGATTTGAAGTTTTTTTAAAAAAAAAACCGGATTCCAAAGCTAAAAAGAAGAAAAAGCAGGAAAATTGATTTTTTTTTATCAAGCCTATCCAACCCTAGTGCCAATAAAAGTTTGTGATTGGTACTTACCAAAGAAATTAAACAGTTGGAAATTGTGATATTTTATTCAGAATTTGTTCTGCCATTGGATTCCTGCCAGTGCAGTGCAGCAGCTTGCAAACCGAAACCGCATTCTATAAATGTTTTCAAAGATAATAACTAGGTGACTGAAGTTTCTGCCACGCAAAATTCTAACTGGAATGATTGATGACTCTTGGCTATGAATGTGTCCCATTGGAGAATATGAATTACGATACACCCAGGGGGTGGGGGAAAACCAGGGTCAAGGGTGACAATGAATTATGTGCCTCAGAGTTGGCTACACCCAGGTAATGCCGGACAGTTTAACTCCCAATAAATCCTTTTTAAGTTTTGGAAGTTTGGCTCAAGATTCATGATTTAATTGGGGTAACTGCCAGAATCCTGACATCAATGCTACTTAAGAAAAAAGGATTGGTTTTCACAAAATAGTGAACGGTGCTAATATATAAATTGGAACTTTCAGGTTTGAATTTTCTTCTATAGCAGAAAACAATGGGAGGTGATTTTGTAGTTCTAGAACTAATATTCAACCAAACCACAATTATTATAATTTCCAAATGTTATAAAGGCGTTACACGAGAAGGGTAGGTATAGATGAGGAAAATGTTCATGAAATGTATAATTTTATGTTAACGTAAATACCACCCAATGCATTATTGGAGAAAAGACTGTTTACAAGAATATTTCCAATTTATATTAAGAGATGTTTAAAAATATGTCCCGATTTTCATACAAATTGTAAGGAAGTTAGAATAATATAGAAACTGGACAAAAATTTAATTAAGGTAAAGTTGAGAAATGGCTAGAAACTTGAGCAAAGCTGAAGTTTGACAGATTACTAACTAAGTAGTCATTACTACATAACGGTATTTGGGATGGGCATTTCTGTCACTAAGAAATGTGGTAATAAAATGCAACGTCATGTGTCACCACACTGCTTAATGATTATAGTTCCTGGTTACTACTAAATAAATCATCACGTGTCATTAAGCAAAGACCTCCCACAACTGTGACTTCATGCTAGATTCCTCACTGACTGCAAATCGCAATAGCCTGACTATGGCTGCAGTACTGCAACACTGCGAAGTCCAAGTCAGTTACCAAATACCCAGATCACATGACCGCAGGGAGGCTGCAATGGCCGGAACTTCCAAGGACTGGTTGGAAGTATCCTTTGTTCAGGACTGTTGTTAAATTTGAAGTTGCTGAACAAGTGATCCTTAATCAAGAACCACCTGTTATCATTCCTGCTGTTACCTATTCACCCTAATATAGAAAGACATTTATTACAAGCAACACTCAAGCCACAACCCACAATCAGGAGTGTCATGGTCTACCTACAGTAGCTTCATCTTTGAGAACTAGACTGTAAATTAGGAATGTTCAAGCCAGACTTGTTGTGGCTCATACAAAACATGATCTCTCTGTCACCACCTTCCTCGTGTTTATTTAACCTGTTAGATTCCTGTGAATCATACTAATAATAAAGGCAGGTAGAGACAAAGCTAGAATGGCAGCAGCTCTAGGCATGTTGAGTGCTACTCAGTAGAAGAAGAATATATTGGATCACCAATCTTGGCTTAGCATGATCTACACTACAAGGCGCAGATCTGGTTTTTTTTTTACCTGGGAAGGCTGAGGTGGCCAATTGAAAAACTCCTGTGAGGTTAACTAAGAAAGCTGTTTCAATTATCCCCAAGAGCTGCTACCCTAAGGAACTTACAGTCCAATGATCACAAAAAGAAAGACCAGCACAGATATGAGAAATCTTGTCAAAGCTAATCAGGTCTTGGACCATGCAAGCACCTAGATCAGGGTGTCAAACTAAATTTCTTCGAGGACTGGATCAGCATTGTAGTTCTCCTCCATGGCCGGTTTGGGGGGGGGGAGACAGGACAGATGCCTTCTGCAGCACCCTGCCAGCCAAAACAGGGCACGGTGAGCCCCCTGCAGCCTGTTTTCAGCCTGCATGGCCTCTTGCAGCACTTTGCAGGCCAAAATGGAGTGTGGGAACCGCCCCCCCACGCCCTGTTTTGGCCAGCAGAGTGTTGCAGGAGGCCATCCAAGCCAAAAATGGGCCGCGGTGGGGTGGGGCATCCTTTGCTATTTCCGGAGCAGATCTGTGGGCTAGATATAAGCATCCTGCAGGCTGGATCCAGGGTGAGGGGGAAAATCAATAGCCCCCTTTAAATGTGTGGAAGAAAAAAGGAAGCAGAACCCAGCAGGACAGCTTGATGTTTAGTTTCTCTTTCCAAGCATTACTTTACCTGAGGAATTGAAATATTATAATAGCCCCATGTTCTTACCATCATCTAGACCAGGGGCGTCAAACTCAAGGCACAGAACCGGTATGCGGGGCTGTCGTGGAAAATGTAAGGGGGGTCAGCCCGCGTTGCTTCGGCCAGGTCTACCCAGTGTGAAAAGGAAACATGTCAGCAGTTTGGGGAGAAAGCACCCAGTTGGCCATGCACGCACGCCCCCCACCCCGAGGTCAACCACAGCCCTGATGTGGCCCTCAATGAAATTGAGTTTGACACCCCTGATCTAGACTTATAGCAGAAATGGGATTACTGTCTGAATTGCTAAAATGGGATTTACTTGGGGCTGCCTTTGAAGATGACTACGAAATTTCAGCTGGTTCAAAATATGGCTGCTTGATTACTGATCGGCCAATCCAGGTTCAGCACCCACCTCAGAGAAGTTGGATTAGGCCTCAGTAGGCATCCAAGTACTATCAATGGGCTGATAATTACTGATAAAGCTGTAAAAAAAATAAGGAATGGCCTTGAAGGACAAGAGGAAGAGCAGCTACCAAGACAATGGTCAGATAAATAGGACTTGAGTCCAGCCCAAGGAAATAATTTATGAAAATGTTTCAGACAAGCCCTTGTTCAAAACAGAGAGGAAGGGAGGGAAGGAAGCACATTCAGACTTGCAAGGTTCTGTTACTATAGTTGTAAAATAAAAGTAATCCTGATCTTTCCTTCTTTCCTTTCCTTTCTCTCCTTCTCTCCACCTTTCTAAAATTTATTGGCCGCACATCTTACCACAAATTAACTCTAGGCAGCTTATTATCATGAAAATCTATCCATATACGTTAAAACAAATAAGTTGAAACCAATTATTAAAGTTTAATTACATGTGGGGCGAAATGGCGGTAGATGGGAATCTGCTGTTACTTGATCAACCACCTCCACTGTGCTGTTCCCTCACTGGGACCCCAAGCCTGGCAGAGCCAGGTCTTTAGGCCCTTATGAAAGGAGTTTTGGGGCTAACTCATGTTGGGGGTGGGGGAGGCAAGATGATCCAGAGGGCAGGGGCAACAGCAGAAAAGGCCCTTCTCCTGGGGTCTGCTGGTCAGAATAATCAGGCTGATGGGACCCAAAGCATGCCTTTTCTACTGCTAGAGATGTATTAGCATTGGTTCCTTAGTCAGGCCTACCTTGCAGAGCTGACAAAAGTCTAATATGTGTTATTAGACTTCAGTTATTATGAGACTGCCCTTCCTGAACAGGATTTACTGTGCAGGATTTAGTGATCCAGAAGGTGGAAATACAGAGGGGGAAAAAACTCATGGAATCTTCTGGCTACTGGACTGAGAATGGTTCTCTCTTTAACGGCAGTCTGGAAACAAGTAAAGTATGTCTTTTTTTGCCCAGTTTTTACAGGACTGCTTGAAGAAAAGTTGGCTGCTGTTGCCCCTGAGAGTTATAATTTTATGGTTTTATCTACCAAAGGAACTTTAGCCACAGGAGAAATTGTGGCCCTATAATTTCATGCATGTTTGGAGATGTTATTGATGTTGCTGTTGTGAACTGCCCAGAATTTGACGGAAAGGTAGCATATGAATGCTGTCAAAAACAAAAGTACAAGAGTGAGGAGTAAGTAGCAGTTTCACACCTGAGACATGGGCATGTTCCAAGTAGGAAGACAGGACATGCATCTACTCATAAGTGAGGAGTTTTACTACATTTCAAAACAGATGTTCACTGTAGGCTGTGTAAATCACAACTTTCTATTGCCAATAGTGGCAGGAAAGTTACCTGTTTTCCTCCTTAACTAAAGATCCAGCAGTGTGGCCCCTCAAGCAGCCTTCTCCAACCCTATATACTCCATGGGTGTTTGATGCCAAATTCTCAATTCTTAGCATTGCCTCATCATGTGGGAGAACAGTTGGAGTGTGTGTGGAATTAAACACTCATCATGCTAGAGTTGTTACATTGCCACAAGCAGTCCAAGTCCAGTCCCACCTCTTGAATTCCATTGACCCTTATCTAGCACCAATTTAATTGATCTGATGGTTAGTTGACTAGATTCTTGTGTATAGGTAACAATAGCAGGATAAATCATCCCTTACAGATAATCAGAGTTGGAAGGGACCTTGTAGGTCATCTAGTCCAACCCCCTGCCCAAGCGGGAGACACTACACTATTTCTGACAGATGGCAGTCCAATCTCTTCTTGAAAGTCTCAAGTGATGGTGCTCCCACAACATCTAAAGGCAAGCTGTTCCATTGGTTGATTGTTCTCACTGTCAGAAAGTTTCTCCTTATTTCCAGGTTAAATCTCCCCTTGTTCAGTTTCCATCCATTATTTCTTGTCTGGCCTACAGGCGCCTTAGAAAATAGCTTGACCCCTTCCGCTCTGTGGCAGCCCTTCAAATATTGGAAGACCACTATCCTGTCTCCCCTGGTCCTTCTCTTTACTAGACTAGCCAAGCCCAGTTCCTATAACTGTTCTTCATATGTTTTTGTCTCCAGCTCCCTAATCATCCTGGTTGCTCTCCTCTGTACTTTTTCTAGAGTCTCAACATCTTTTTTGTAATGTGGTTAAAAAAAATGGATGCAGTACTCTAGGTGTGGTCTTACTAAGGCTTTATAGAGTGGTATTAGTACCTCCGTTATCTTGATTGTATTCCTCTGTTAATGCAATTTAGGATTGCATTAGCTTTTTAGGCTGCTGCTGCACACTGCTGGCTCATATTTAGCTGGTTGTCCACTAAGACTCCAAGATCCCTCTCTCTCAGTTACTGCTATTGGTGACTAGATTCTTGTGTATAGGCAGGCTTGACAATAAATCTACTGAATTTCAAGTTAACAGTATGGTCTTGATCCTTTGTGCTTGACAATCATTAACCAATTCTGACTGCTGCAGTCTTGATGTGGTTGAATAATGCCAGGATAGGAAAAACTGCCCTAAAAGGGTCTCAATATACATTTATTTGGCAACTTGAATGCAGCCCTCTTATTAACACAGAGACTCCACCCAAATAACAGCCTTCACTTGGCTAAAATGGGATTCACTAGTTGTTGTATGAACCCAGCCACTATGCACATGCTTAGCACACATGCTTATTTGCCACACATACATTGGATACAAAGCTATCGATCACCTCTCCCTCTCTCTCCCCTCCTTCTTTCCTGCTATCTCTGTTTCTCTGTCTCTCTCTCTCTCATTTATTTCAATGCCACATATTAAATGTATATGTCAAGCAACTCTGGGTGGCTAGAGATATTACAAACAGATTATATAAAACATAAAATCTGCCATTTCTTACCGGATGTTGTAAAACAAGTTTCTGTAAAATTCAAAATAGTTCTACTAAGTCACAGTCAGAAAGATTAAGTACCTTACTAGTATAAAAGGTAAAAGTAAAGGTTCCCCTCGCATATATGTGGTAGTTGTTTCCGGCTCTAGGGGGTGGTACTCATCTCCGTTACAAAGCTGAAGTGCCAGCGCTGTCCGAAGATGTCTCCGTGGTCATGTAGTTAGCATGACTAAATGCCGAAGACACACGGAATGGTGTTACCTTTCCACCAAAGTGGTCCCTATTTTTCTACTTGTATTTTTTACATGCTTTTGAACTGCTCGGTTGGCAGAAGCTGGGACAAGTAACGGGAGCTCACTCCATTATGCGCCACTAGGGATTCAAACCTCCGAACTGCCAACCTTTCTGATCGACAAGCTCAGCGTCTTAGCCACAGAGCCAGTGTCCCCTAATTTTACTAGTATTACTAGTATACACGGGTTTATGTTTTAAACCAATTAGTATAACATTTAAAAATCTTAAGTAATATATCAAGATTTGGTGAGGACTCCGATAATTTTCTATCAGCTCAGCTAGACTTCTTTAGAGTAATATTTCTCAATCTTGGCAATTTTGCATTGTGTAGAGATGAAATCCCAAAATTCCTCAGCCAGCATTGGATTTCTAGGAGCTGAAGTCCACACAGCTTAATGTTATCAAGGTTGAGAAATCCTTCTCAAGAGAAAGGAAATGCCTATTAACTGATGAGAATCCTTTACTTTTGCAGGATATGACCAGTAAGATGTTATTCTGCACAACATGTATATTTTATCTTATGAAACAAATCATCTAGTACAGTATTTCTCAACTTGGTCACTTTAAAAGGGTGGACTTCAACTCCCAGGATTCACCAGCCAGCAAGAGAAACACTGATCTATTGCATCCACATTACATAACTGATTATGTTCTGACTTATACTGCCTTTTCTGTTTAAAGTAGTGAATCTTCCTTGGCTTTAACTGTTAATTATTTCATGTAATAATGCATAAGCATATACATTAGAGGGGTAAAATATACCTGAATGTGAACATCCATATCTATGAATAAAAATAATATAAATCACATCATAATGACAGTTCAGGAACTCACGTGATTCCAATTCTTTTTTGATCCTGCTGGCAGCTTTTTCCACCTTTTCACCAGAAGCACACAAGCATTGCAGATATCTCCTGAGCGAGCTTCATGCAGACTGTAAAGAGAAGATTATAGGTCAATTACTGCACATAATCAGTGAGGGAAAACACATATATTCACACACACACACACAAAGATGGCTTGATTTTCTGCAAGAGGCAATGTTCCAAACTCAAATCAATATCTTGGGTTAGCTTGCTCTATTGAGATCACTTGAAAAAATGTACTTTAAGATAATTACATTAAATTAAGCAAAGGTGTCTTCCCACCTTTGGAATAAATAGCCATTATATTTTAACAACACATTAAAGAAAAGATTGACTTTCTTTTTATCATTATTATTATTCTGGTGTTCTCCAAAATCTACACACAAGGTAGAAAATCAGAAAAAGTGTCCAAAAAGTCCTTTTTCAAAAGACAACTGGACTTTGTTTTTCTTGAAGAAGTTTTACTTCCCATCCAAGAAGCTTCTTCAGTTCTTTAGCTTCTTCAGTCAGAACTGAAGAAGCTTCTTCGATGAGAAGTGAAATGCCTTCAAGAAAAACAAAGGAAGTCCAGCTGCTTTTTGAAAAAGCACCTTTGGGACAACCACAGATGACTGAAAATCTCCATTCAGGGGAAAAATGTTTAGCAGATCAAAGCACTAGGCTCTACTCTCTTTGTTGCAGGATTGCCCCTGGACCTTACAAATGCCTCACTGGGATGAAACAGGACATTGTGGGAGATTAATTTGCCCTCTGGAAAAAGGAGTGGTTCTGTGATTTACCATAAGCACCAGAGCAATCACTTTGTGGAGTACAAATGAGTGCCTGGCCCTATCTGGCTCATACAAGGTTACTGAGCCCTCTAACATCCTCCCTCCAATCTTCAAACTCAGAAACCAAGGACGTGATATTCCAAATTTCAGCCAGCTGGGTATTACTGCTTTGTCCTTCAAGCGGTTACCTTGCCCTTCTTCCCACACAGACAGGTCTTATCTGCCAAGTATTTGTAAATGCATGCAAGGGGGCTACATCTATCCTCCAGACTTCCAGGCTATAATTAGCTGGAAGCAAACCTCCCTACGTTCAGCAACAGACAAATTTCTCCCTGAGATCTTTGCCAAACGCAAAACATGTGGCATCTTTCATGTTGCAGGAACCCCATGCGCTGCATTCAACATTTCCCCTTTGCATAGCCCCAGCCCCAACGTTAGGCAAAGGTACTTTAACCGGAATTGCAGCACTTCTTACCCAAAACAGTTCTGGAAGTCCTTTTCGTATCGCTTGCTGTCTGTGAAACGGGAGCTTGAAGACTTGGCCCTGCAAATACAGCAACCCTCCAAACTGCGATACATCTTCGGTTTGTGAAAGCCAAACATTGTTCCGTCCCTCCTTTAGTCTGCAGGGGTAACAAGGTGAGGGGGGAGGTTGAGCTAAAATAAAAAAAGGAGATTAAAAAAAACCCAAGGAGAACACCGTGAAAAGATGAAGAAGAAATCTCCTCCAGTTCCGGTTCTTCTGCCAACTGACACTCTGCATTGCAATCAAAAAATGCTCGGCAAGTGCTCTAAATTAAGCATTACCACGACCGCCCATCCATAAAGGCAAAAGTCTCAAATCCATCTTCATCGCTATGGATCACACTGGCAGCTTTTTCCGCCCTTCCTCTCAAGGCAAAGGACGTTACAGGAAATGCAATGAGACATGTTAACAAGGTGACCTAAGACACAAGATTGAATGCCAAAAGCAAAAATGAAAAACACCACCCGCCTTGTAGAAGGGGACAGATCTATCTGCCAGGCTTAAAACAAGCAGGGAGTGGATGACAGGCAAGGGGGTTACAATCACATCTATTCTGGAGGAGTGAAGGGATGAGGATATTTCATGAACAGTCGCATGAAACAAGGAAAGTGCTGCCTTCTCTGTATGGGTGATGTGATAACCTGAAACTCTCCTCATTCCATCATATTGACTTCTGGGGACTAATTTATCCACATTTTTTCTACATGCAGGAAACAAAATTAAAATATAATGGAAGAGGAAAGTCTTTTAAGAAATTATCAGCCTTACCAGGTAGTCCAGAAAGGAGACACAACCAGATAAGCTAATTCTATTTTATTGTAAAGCTACATTAACAGAAACTTGCAAGTTTGAAAGAACAATTCTTCTATCATCTCCTTAACAGCTCAAGAAAAAGAGGAAGTCTCTTCTGCTACCCACTATCGATCTATGTTTTTTTCTTATTTGATGGTTCCCTGGGCACCATCTCTTTTCCTGTCTCCTAATAAGTTCTTTTCCAAATACCATTACAGAAATCATATTTGCAGTAATAGTAACTGGGTTTTGGTTTAACAGCTGGTACTTTACTTTAGATTGTTAGTCCTGTCAGGACAACATGATTTGGCTAAGGCATCAGGCTAGAAAGCAAGAGATGGTGAATTCAAGTCCCGTGTTAGCCATGAAAGCCAACTGAGTGATTTTGGGCCAGTCTCTTTCTCTCAGGCCAACTCACCTCCACAGGGTTGCAATTGTGGGGGAAATGGAAGAAGGAAGGTGTGTTGAATAATTTGCTGTCTTGAGTTATTTGTGAAAATAATAAAGGAGGGATATAAATAAAATGTCAGGAAGGTAAACAATAAATCAAAATACTAAACAATACACTGTGGTGGGCTTCAAATAATTGAACAACTGGTTCTCTGCCTGGTTGCTGGGTGGGCGTGGCCATGGTGGGCATGGCCTAGTCGGCCTCCTGCACCATCTTGGGAGTGAAAGGAGACTGTGGAGAGCCCTTTCCCACCTCCCTGGGCTCTGGAGGCTCTCTGGAGGCTGAAAATAGGCCTGTTTTTGCCCTCCACGAACCTCTGGGAGGCCTGTTTTCCACCTCCCCAGGTTCCGCACGATCCCTGCACTTACCTGGGATCCAAAACGGGTGGTGTGGGGACTCCTGGAAGGGGCAGGGCCAGCCGATTGTCAGAACTATTGGTTCGCCAACCGGCACAAACCGGCTGAAGCCCCCCCCCCAGACAATACATGCAACAATACTGAAAGAACAGTATTGTTGATAAGATTAAATCAGACACGTCTTACCATCTCATCTTCCACCTAACAAGCTTTTTTCAGATTTTGGATGGATTGTTCCGTGGCACAAGGGTTTACATCCATCAGAGGTGGCTGCTATTGTTAAAAAGCACCTATTAGCTTTCTAAATGCCGAGAGGGTATTAAGAATTAAGCTGATCCCCACCCACTAAGTTGCAACCAGGAAAAGTTTATGATACAATACAGGGAGGAAAGATCCATTGCAGCAGTTTCATGAGCCAGTCCCTAGCTCGGTTTCCACAAGGGGAGAGCTTTTTCATGGCTCATTCTAGGGATCAGATTCACCCAGGAGGATGGCTAAATTCACCAGATCCGTTTCATTAATCTTCAACTACACATTGTAATGGAATGTGTGGATGACCTTGGGGAATGAGGGGAAGAGATGCTGCCTAGGAAACCATCAGACAAGAGAAGCAGCAGCCTCCAGGGGCTGAATAATCAGAAAGAAACTTAGGAAGGACCTGCCTTAATGAAGCAAGTTTGTTCTTTTAGTCTTGCAAGATTCTGTTAATGTCGCCTTGCAGTATAGTAGTTCATTTGGTCATCGTGTTTCCCCATCTGGTTTACCCGGAAGGGCTGATAGTAAATTGACTATACTATGACTAGGTTTGCACAAAGGAAAAACCAAACTAACCACATTATGGTTTAGTCCAGTATGTAAACCTAGTCAGGTTTATCACATAATATCATTCAAAAACTAGGTATAGGTAGCCCTTGACATACGGCCATAATTTCCATTGCTAATCAAGATAGTTGTTAAGTTTTGTTCCATTTTACAACCTTTCTTGCAGTAGTACTTAAGTGAATCACTGCAGTTGTTAAGTTAGTACATGGTTAAAATCTGGCTTCCCCATTGATTTTGCTTGTCAAAATGTTGCAAAAGGTAATCACATGACCTAGGGACAAAGCAATGGTTTGAACCCATTGCCAAATCACATAATTTTGATCCTGTGCTATAAAAGTCATAAGTGTGAAAAATGGTCATAAGTCACATTTTTCAGTGCCGTTGTAACTTTGAACAGCCACTAAGCCAATAGTTGCAAGGAGAAAGAATGGTTCTTATATTCCCCACCCCCAGAGAGCAGCTTTCATTGTGCAGCTGTTGACTGTCTTCATTAAGGATTTTTCTAGTACTTTCCATAAAACCAGCTTATCAAGAGCTGTGTCCTTGAATCAGTGCCTGCAAGAGGTTTCTACTTTCAGAATTGGTTGAGGCCAAGTCTGTCTAACTTCCAAGGGAGCAGGACTAAGTGTTGCCTTTTGTTCCACTGGTCATGTAGGACTTGCTAACAATAACACAGGCAGACAGAATCTCCAAACAGGATGCGTTCCAGCATGGTAAAAGATCTTGTTTTCAACCACTTGTCTTTGCTTCAACCTTTTCTCCAATTTTTTTTCTTATACTTCATCCTTTTTTCAAACAGATACGTTTTAAAGCAGCCATCAGTGGGTGAATTACACTGTACTGGATATTCTTACCTTCTACTTCAGTCCTCCTAATTCAGGGGTCTTTAAACTTGACAGCTTTAAGACTTGTGGACTTCAACTCCCAGAATTTCTCCTCCAGTCATGTTAGCTCAGGAATTCTGGGAGTTGAAGTCCACAAGTCTTAAACTTGCCAAGTTTAAAGACTCTTGTCCTAACTGCTGTTTTTTGAAAAGCCACAATTTCATAAAAGCTGTCATTGCTCAACATCTATTCTACCTTCCCAGTTATGACAGCAGCAGCACCTCTGGTATCAATGAGCAGCTCTATTGTTCAGTGGCATAGTTAGTTCAAAGAGAACATGAACTCAGTAAAGACTTACTTTCCAGAACTCAACAGTACTGAGTTTAGAGATGAAAGCTGGAAAAATACAAGAAACAAAGGCTTCATTTGGTTATAAATCATTATTTGACTGAAATTGTCCACTCCCTCTTTTTATTCAAGTTCCAACATTAATCCAAGACAAAGCTAAAAAAATCTGAATACAATTTGAGAAGGTACTAATTTGATGTACATTCTACACAAAAGAGTTATTACCAATGAGGGAATAAAACAAAGCTATGGAGAAAACTACTTGTTAAATTCCATGATAACACCCCCAACTTTCCAAATAATTTTGCAGCCGTCACTTATGCATTTAAAGATAAAATACTACTGAATTTAAAGTTAAAATAACAATCTGTTAATGAATTATTTGAGTGAAGGTTCTCTGATTTTGAATGCTTCAAATGCAAGCTTTCTGAACTTGACATCCAAGGAACGTTTAAATAAACTAATTTGGTTCCACACTCATTAGCAGCGAATGCAAAGTCACAAAGTCCAAGCAAAAGAACTTGATTTTCAAGGAGACCTCCCTCCTTCCTATGCGCTGCATTTTTAAAAATCCAATTTTATTCTCCAATACCAAACAAGAGAAGTAAATGCAAATAACAAAATGTTTGAAGGTGCAATAAACTGCAATACTCTTGAAAAGAGCTTTGTAAAAAAAACGTACCCAAAGAAAGTACCAAATTAGAATACTGTAGGATAAACCAATTCTGGTCAGAAGCCGCACTGAAACATGCAGGAATTATAAAATGCTCTAGGTTAGCTTGGGAAGTTGAAAAAGACATTCCAGAAGACAACTATGACAAAACACCTCCAGAATCCTGTTAAGACGTTTACAGGTAGTCCTCGGCTTATGACCACAATTGAGCCCAAATTTTCAGTTGCTAAGGGAGATGGCTGTTAAGTGAATTTTGCCCCATTTTATGACTTTTCTTGCCACAGTTATTAAGTGAATTACTACCGTTGTTAAATTAGTAACCCAGTTGTTAAATAAATCTGGCTTTCCCACGGACTTTGATTATCAGAAGGTCTCAAAAGATCGCATGACCCCAGGCTATTGCAACTGTGATGACCCCGGGGCATGGCACAAAGGCAATACAGTCAAATAAGCAAGAAGAGTCCCTTTATTATCTCCAACTTTGCTCCCAATGTCCAGGTTACCTTCGGCTGGAGAAAAACTTTCCCAGGAACAGCCTTTAACTGTAGAAAATTCAGTCCAAAACAAGGTAGTGTCGAAAGCGCTTTTGCCCTGAAAACCCTCAATGGGGTCGTCTTAATGCGGTCTTATCGCGGCGTAATTGGAAGCACTGCGGTGCAGCGGCTGAGGCTTCCATGGAGCGGATTAGCGCCCGCCTTTCCCGGGGTGCCGGGCTGCTGGTCGGTTGGGCGGGGTTGTTAGCTGGGCGGCTCCGTGCGCTCTCTGCCTCGGGAGGAAGCAGGGGCCGCTCCTTGCGTGCCCCGCCTCCCCTTTCCTTCCCGGGACGGCAGCCCGCGCCAACTCCTGTCGCCCCCCCCCCCCGCCCCCCGGGAGCACTGAAATGCCCTCCCATATAAGTCCTCAATATATTTGCAAAGTGGAAGGCGTTGGGAGGTAAACAAACTATATTGGTGGAAATGCCGGGGGTCGTCTTATGCGCGGCATATCACAGGTACATACAGACTGTAACTAAAAATCCAAACAAACAAAGCCGCAGTAATTAACTTGACAGGGCAGGAGAAAGACTTTCCGACTTGAAAGCCCGGCAACACTCACACAGTTGGGAAGATGCCAGGAACACAGATAAGCCACAATAACAGATAAATTCACAATTTGCTCCCAACAACTTGCTGCGCACAGCTTTCCTTTTTAAACACTGTGTTCCCAGCTGTAGCTAATGAAGGGGAATCAGGGCCTTTTTCTTCCCTGTAAGCCATGCAACTCACGTTGCTCCCTTCTCTGTTCCTCCCTGCGTGCGTGCCCTAGGATGAAGAGGGGATGGGCCTGGGTTTTCCTCTGAATTCCCTCTGCCTTGCTGTACACTTCTTCCTTGCTCTGCCCAGCCAGACTGTGCCCTTCCCCAGTTTCTTCCATAGCCAACGGAGCGACACTCCCATTCCCTGTCAGCTGTTTGGTCTCCCCCTCTGAATCAGATTCCGACAGGGGCATGACAGCGACTGTCTTAAGTATGAGCCAGTTGCCAAGCATCTGAATTTTGATCATGGGACCATGGGGATGCCGCAACAGGTTGTGTGAAAAATGGTCACATCACTTTTTCAGTGCCAAGGTAACTTCGAACGGTCACTCAATGGACTGCTGTAAAGTCCAGGACTATTTGTATCTGGGACCAGTCAGCAAGAATTGCTCTTGACTCAAAAGTATCTTTTTCTTTGTAGTGAAGATTCCGCACTGTTGGCCAGAATGGGACAAAGGAGAAATCCTGGTTTTCCAACTTTGAGACCGGATCTTATTTGTTACATATCTGTTTGACAAGATGCTTCGAACAGAATTTGAAAACATTGAAATTTTTTTTTCAAAAGTTTCCAACAGTTCCTTTCAAATCTTAAAAAGTGAATTTTGGCCCTGAAAATGGATTTTTTTTAAAAAAGAAACCTACATAATTATCATGCCACACCAGAATGAACCCTTTTATTCCTTAAGAAACAATGGAAGTGGGAAGCTGTGATTCTGTGTAATGCTTTGAATCAGGAAAAGGCCACAACAGTAATTGTAGCCCTGGTGAATCCCAGTTCTACCAAGCACAAGACAGAGAAAGGAAACGTAGCATCAGATACTGAAAAGGCAAAGGGAAATTCTCAACAATCATCTGCTCTCCAAGTACCACTGGCTAAAGTTCTTCTACTTTACTCTTATGGCTGTTATATTTACACAACATGTCCCTGAGCTGAGATTCATAAGCAAAAACAGAAACCGAAATCCTTATTCTAAAGGAGTCTACAGCAGATGTTTGATATCACAGTTCTGCTGTTTAGGGGGAGGGGGATTAAAGACCCATGTGCCTTTTCCAGAAAAGAGTAAATAAACTATAAGACTGACATTTCTCAGAAAGTTCTCTGGAATCAACTTTTTTTTTGACGTTGGAATAATTTGATGCAAATTCCTCCTGCCAAACAAGAGGAGGAACTTAGTAGCAGAGTTCACTCTTTAAATGTTAGAAAATAAAGATGTATGGGCCAATCTCAATCAAGGTAGTTTTATTCTTTCCTGGGCTCTTTACTTAAACAGGTTGAGATATATGTCTGCTGGGGGAGGGCAAGATTATTAAGACACAAGCATTTTTCTGTGCTGAATTGGAAGATTTAAGAAACTAAATACAGAAGCATACGTGGGGATTGCTGGTTATTCCTGCCCAAATCGAACTGTGCCTTTTCACATGTACAACATACAAAAGAGAGCCAAAGCTTCAAGCACGCGGTCATGTCCACCAGGAGTGGGATTCTACCGGTTCTGTCAAGCTCTATAAAACCAGTAGCTCTGAAGAGCAGCAGACACCAAACTGGTTCTGTGTCTGCTGCTGTTTTGGCCCACCTGCCTGCCCGGGCTCTTACCTGTCCCCTTATTTCCTGCTTTTTCAACCTCAGCTGCTTTGCGTGGCACAACTGCGGTTGAAAAAGCAGGAAAAAAGTGCTTTTTCAAATGCTGCACATCTGCACGCAGCACTGCTCAGCTGTCTGGGCAGCTCAGCAGTTTGTTAATTGCACGTGCACGCAGCGCGCATCAAGCGTGCATGCACCCGCGACACGTAGCCACCAAACTGGTAGTTACACCGGTCGGATCCCACCCCTGATGTCCACCATCTTTCAGCGCTGTTGTAACTTTGGTCATTAAACTAATGGTTGTAAGTCAAGGACTATCTGTATGCTCACTGTTTTAGCAAAATTATAAGGCAGAGTGGGCTCTGTGTACAGAGCAATGGAAAAAGAGTGTATTAGTGAATTGTAAATGCCCAGAAAAATTATTCTATAATGCATTGTAGGCATTAAACTAACCTGTTTCCCCAAAAATATGACCTACCCTGAAAGTAAGTCCTAGCTTAATTTTTACATGTGCCCAATATAAGACCTACCCAAAAATAAGCCCTAATTAAGGTCACGCCAACTCCAGAGTAGATGGGTAAAAATTAAGATAGGATGGGGAAGCTGCCCTACTACTTACCTTTGGACAGTTGTAGCTAGACTCGCACACCCCGACACCTGCCTTGCTGGCCCATTTCTTCTGCAGCTGGCAAGGCTTTCCTGAAGGCCTCTGTAGCTGATAACAAAGCTCCAGATTGATACTGAGCTCTGTTATCAGCTGCAGAGCCCTTCAGGAAAGCCTTGCTGGTCGCAGAAGAAGTTCCTGAAGGCCTCTGACAGCAAAAAGGAGGCCAGGGGGCACAAGTGAGGTTAGTCAGTGGATGACATCCCCAAAAATAAGACCTGGCGCCTTTTTTTGGTGGCAAAAAAAATAAGACAGGGTCTTATTTTGGGGGAAACACGGTATAAACAAGGCAATAAACAAATAATTGCAGCCTGACATGCTGAAGAAGCCCCAAAAATACAAAAAATACTAGGCAAGTAGAATAACAAATTGTGCTGTATGCCAGTGGCTATGCTGACTAGGCTTCCAACCAAGCTATGCCACAGCCTGGTAACTTTGTTAGTTGTGGTCTTAAAACGTCTGAAAGGTGGGGGGAAATGTGATAGAGGTACACTCATATAAGATTACAACAATGGCTTCCCTTATTTTATTTGCAACTTAGCAAGTTACAGAACCTTTCCTTCACAGGTAATCCTCACTTACCAACCACGATTTTGAGTGGAAACTCTGTTTTGAGCAATGCGGTCATAAAATCAAATGACCACACCCAACCTACAGTTCATCAGTTCCCACTGCAGTCATTAAGCGAATTGCCACAGCTTATTAAACACAACATCACATGACTCTGACTTGCAACTTCCTGCTGACTTTCCCATTGTCAATGGTTGTTGGAAGGCAGCTATGAAAATTACACACAGTGATCACACAGCCCTGGGATGCTGCAACCATTATAAATACATGCTGTTTGCCAAGTGCTCAATTTTAATCATGCTACTGAGGAGACACTGCAACAGTCATAAGGGCAAGGACAGGTCATATGTCACTTTGTTCAGCTTTGTTGTAGCTTCAAAGGGTCATTAAACAAATGTCTGTAAGTTGAGGACTACTTGTATTTATATTTTTTTAAAAAATAGGGATATTTTCAGCTAATGGCACCATCATAGATGTGTGAATTCAAAAATAACAAAAATGTGAAAATTAATGTATGTGTCATATTAAAAAGACAATATCTCATGAGTTCTCATGCAAAATTTGGCACAACATTTGGGTAACTTTTAATTAATAATGATGATGATAAAGATGTCGACTTTTTAATTTTCTTAAGTTTAGTCCTTTTACCTGAGACTCTAAATCTTTTTTTTATTTGCATTTGCTTTCCTAGACACATTAAACATAGATAAGCAGTGCAGTCCCCAACATGCTAGACAGCAACTGTGAAACTCTTTAAAGAGAAACATTTACCATCCCTTCCTAACTTGAAAGCAGGGTCAGCCTCTTGTTGAAGCTTTCAATTTCATGATGAGGATTAAGCAGACTTCTATTTCAAGAAAAAGGAGGATTTTCTTCAAAATCTGTTCAATTGTTTGTAATGAAAAGCAAGTAGAACATCAATACTAAATATACATTTGACTTCCAAGATTACTTTTAATAACCCAAATTGCCTGTAATGGAATGAGTGGATGACCTTGGGGGGACAAGGGGAAGAGATGCTGCCAAGGAAACAATCAAGACAAGAGTGGCAGGAGCCTCCAGGGGCTGAAAGGTCAGAGAAAGAAACTCAGGAAGGATGCACCCTAATTGACCAAGCAGTTAAAAGTGGCAGAGGGAAGTTTGCAAGATTCTGTTAATGTAGCCTTACAATAAAGTAGAAATTAACTGTCTAGCTCTGTTTCCTGTCTGGCTTACCTGGGAGGACTGACAGGAGCTTAAAATTCTCTTGCCACTAGCTTAAAACCCTCCACCATTAACTGCAGCCCAATGTGGTTGATCATTTACATTTTACTGAATGAAGTGATACTAATTCAGCTCTGCTGAGTCTCTAGACTTCAAAGTGATATTAAGGCAAAAAAAATTTTTTTAAAAAACCCAAAAGGGCGGAATGTGATGGCCGATTTCCTGCCATTTTGAAGGCAAGAAATCTGTGTAAAGTCCTAAAGCAGGGGTTCCCTTCCCCCTCCTCAAATAATGTGCTTTTCTTAGCCACAAGAATCTGTCCAACTTTGGCATGCAGAAAAGGCACATTCTCATCTTTATGTTTTCAATTCTCCACAATACCTCCTTGGCAGCCTAGTTGTGACAGAAACATCCAGGTGTGAAAACACATGGGAGCTTTTATAAAGGGTAACAGGTGGACAAACTTGCACCCCAAAATAACTCATCAGTATTTTAACTAGCACCCTCTCTCCCCAAAAACTTTACACAGCTGAAAAGCATGTATTTTCATTGACCTGTTAAAATTATATACTGGAGTTCACACCCACCCCATAGTATGCAAACTCAATATTGCATCCACAAACTGCAAGGTGCTTCATGTCATAACAGTCAGAAACTAATTCTGCCATTACAAAGATTGCAGTAGATTTGCAGTTTATTTATTCTTGTTTTATCCCAAAACTAGACAGGATCAAGAAGGACCTATCCTTCTGGATTTTAAAATGTACAAAAGAATAAACCAGCAGGGCATTTTTCAACTAATCTCACAAGCAGCCTTTTAACTCAGGAATTTACTCCCCCCCCTTGCTGGAGTTTTCAGGCAATGGAGCAGGGTTCCCATCTTACTGAGAATTCCTGATAGGCGGGAGGCTTTGAAGACAAAACATTTGTCCTTCTTTGACTGTATCTAATGCAAGGGATCCCTGAGAATACTGAACAGAGTGGGACTTACTTCTAACTCAATGGGTCTGTTCAGGGTTTCTTTCTTAGATGAGTTCAGCATTGTTGTATGTGAAACGAATTCAGTTCCCACAGTATGGATGAGAGCAATTCCTGTACTTTTAGTTTAAAGAGCCACGCTTGTAGCAAAACACCCCTTCTCGCTTCACCACTTGTAAAACTATGGCAAACATTTTTAAAGACATTCATTTTCAGTCCAGGTATAAAAGATACCAAAGAATTTTTTTTCCACCACTGGAATAGATATTCTGTCAAAGGAACTAGAAATAACACCACGCTAGTGCACTGTGCATATACGCAAATTCTTTTTCACACTAGAAAAATTGTGGTACTCAACTGGAATCTTAAGTGTCAGGCCGTATGATGTGAATATGCAACATCAATTCCATAAACCACAAAATGGTGGTCAGAAATTTCCAGATTCTATGGCTGGCTCAGTCTTTTCCATTTTTCTACAAGCAAGTGACAACAGTTTCATTTCAAATGACCTAAGCTGCTAGTCCTTAAGATCTACTTTTCTTCTATTTCCTACTTGCTATTTTTGGACTTTTACTTGAATTGCTTAAGGCTGGTCCTTTTCCTGCTGCTATAGAATGACATACTGTATCAAAACTATCACCCCCAAGAAAAGAATTGTAAAACAGAATCCAGGAGAATGTTAGACATATAGGAGGAACAAAGATTTCATTTTTAGCTGAAAAAGATAGTCACATTATGACAGGATTATACAGTGGTTTGCAATTTGTGGTCTAAGGACCAATACTGTCTATGTGTGATGTTATTGGCCTGAAATTGGAGTTGAAGTCTGCAAGTCTTAAAAGTTGCCAAGGCTTGAACATCCCTGGTTTAGATGCACCTCTGCAGTTTAAAGCAGGATAGTGCATCTTTCTCAGCCCTATAAGAGATGCCAAGATTGAACCTGATACTTCCTATGTGTAACCCATGTGTTCCTTCGCCATAGTTTTCACCACTAAGGTACATTCAATGCCATAAAATCCAGAATGCTTTTATTTAAACTCCTGTGTACATTTCAGTATATGTTAAGGCACTGCAATTCTAGTAAAATATTGATTCAAAGCCAAAGCAGCTTATTTTCATAAAAAATGGACCATGTAATATGACAAAAAATTATAATAAAGATGTTATTCAGTTGTGCATTTGGCACACATACTGTGTTGCAAGGACCATCAGGCTTCATTATAATTTCTCTACCAAGAAAAACTGCCTGGGTGATCTACTTGCAAGCTATTATCTCCTTGCCTTGGAATTCACAACAGTGCATTCTTTCTTCTCAAGGTTGTTGCTATTAGAATTCAGGCACCAAAAGATAATTTGTTTCTTAAAGTTGCTATGGAAAAAAGATTAATGCAACAATCACTAAACTTCCCTGGATTCCCTGATTTTGTTAACAAATTTTTGTATTTATGACCAAAAAAAGGCATTTGTAATTACTTGGTAAAGATTTTTATACTCAAAGTTATATTATTATTGTTGTTCATCTAAGGGAGGAAGGAAGGAAGGATTCCAGCTTTAAAATAATTGTTGTAATTTGGTATGTGAGGTGCAGAAGTGAAAAAAGCAGAATTTGAGCAAATGTAATTGTTTTCTTGGAATTGAGGACTTCACATATGAATTTGAGCAGATGAATTCAATGCATGTTATTTTATGTTAAAACGTGTATGGCTGCAACCAGTGGCAATACCCAATAAAATCAGAGGTATTTTAGGAATACGCTGCTGTTGCACCATTGACGTGCATGCAGAAATGCTGAACAAAATGGGATAAGGTTTTAAACGCTGGCCAATCAATGTGGAACACCCACATTATTGAGATGGGAAAAAATATGCTTGCAATGCCGTGTTTCAAAAGTTCTCAACCTTCTTTGCCTTTAATATGATCACTGCCCTTAAGGGACAGGAGAAATTATAAATTCAAAATGACTGAAGTGGAAAGGCATTTCCAAGCAAGGAAGCAATAAAAACAGTATCTGGAATTGAGAGAAAGGCCACACCAGGGCATACAAGCAGGCTGTGCCTTAAACAAAGACCACCCATCTGTGTCCACCTCTGCCAAAGCTGACCTACTTTTCAAAACAGACCCCAGCACATCAAGGAAAAATCAGAGGCTTCCATCCTTTGGCCCCAGGAAAGGCCAAATCACAAAGCATCAGGAACTGTATTCATCAAGATCTGCATTACCAAATCTTTTTTAAAAGAAGGCAAGTATTAAGGGTTCCCATAAGTTGCAGTACAGGAATGATACTCCTCTTCACTCCTTTCCCTGCCCTAATCAATCACTGCCACAAAGTTTTAGGATGGATACCCAGAACTTAAACCGCACCAAACTTGATTGCAGGAAATACGACTTCAGCAATAGAGTGGTCAATGTCTGGAATACTCTACCCGACTCTATAGTCTCTTCCCCAAACCCCAAAAACTTTAACCTTAGACTGTCTACTATTGACCTCACCCCTTTCCTAAGAGGTCTGTAGGGGGCGTGCATAAGCGCACCATCGTGCCTACCGTCCCTGTCCTATTGTTTCTCTTATTCTTCTTTTATTTTTCTTATATGTACCCATTTCATGTATTCACAACTATGTATACACTTATACTTATTATCTTGTAAACAATTGGCAAATCAAATAAATAAATAAATAAAATAAACTTTATGGTTGCTTCAAGTATGATTTGATTAATAATGACAAAATGATGGGATAGGGAGGGAACTGCAGAAGTAAAGACAAGATTCCCACAGGGAAGCTGAAAAGCTTCTCTCCATCCTCTCTTCCCAGTATGCGCAATGTTGAGGTTTCCTATTTTCTTTTCAACCAATTTCATGTTTTAATGCCAAATACTGGCAACTCATTGCCTCGGTGGCTTCAAAGGGATGCAAAACATTTGTCTTCTAGACTGCACAAATGCTATTGGGAGAGGAATAACAGAGTTGGAAGGGACTTTGGAGGTCTTCTAGTCCAACCCCCTGCTCAAGCAGCAGACCCTATGTCATTTCGGCCACATGGTTATCCCAATCTCTTCTTAAAAACCTCCAGTGATGGAGCACCCACAACTTCTGAAGGCAACCTGTTCCACTGATTAATTGTTCTAACTGACAGGAAGTTATTTCTTAGGTTGATTCACTCCTTGATTAGTTTCCATCCGCTGCTTCTTTTTCTGTCTTCAGGTGCTTTGGAGAATAGGTTGACCTTTTTTGTGGCAGCTCTTTAGATATTGGAAAACTACTATCAGGTCACCCCAGTCCTTCTTTTCATTAAACTAGACATCTTCAATCCCTGCAACTGTTCTTTGAACTTTTTAACCATCAGTCCCCTCATTGCTGCTCTTCTCTGCACTCTTTCCAGAGTCTCAATAACTTTTTTTAAGGAGAGAGATGGATCATATTTACTGTCACAGGGTTTCTGATAATAGCACCCATTTCCCTGAGATTCTAGCATCTAGTAAAGGGAAAGGGATCACCAGCACCTGGTGTAAATAAGGGCTTACTTTGGACTGGATTGGAAAAAGAACTGGGAAAAACCAAGCCAGAATTCAGGGCTCTCAGGTTTTCTTCCAGCGTGGGAGGGGGCCCATCTTTGTACATCCCAACTAACCTCAGTTTAAGCGGATCTCGATTCGCCCAATGAACTCACTTGCATGGCTTTTGACCGAGCCAAGAGTGGCACAAACAAGCCAAAACGCGCTTTTTATTAGCCAACCCGGTTGAGAGAACGAAATCGTTCGCCCAGTTTTGCGCTTTCAAGTTTTTACTCCCGGGCTTTTGCCGCAGAACAAAAGGGATGGCAAGGGGGCTGCTCCCGCGTCCCGACTCCATCACGCTCCGTGGGCCTTCGCTGAAGATCTCCCACTGACCCCCTTCCCAACTACCTGGGGTGGGATGGCGGGGAAGAGTTTATTGTGAAGGTGGGTAGGTGGGCGCGCGGATAGCTAGCTAGCTGGCGGGCGAGCGAACGCGCGTGCGGTCTCCCTGTTAACCCAGAACTGGTTCCTCCTCATGGCTTTGCCCTGACGTAATTCAAACATGGCAACAGTTCCGACTTCAAAGCCAGCTCGACCAGAAGACCTCCCATAAACAGGCGCACGAGGCGCGTGGAGCGCAGCGCGCCCCAACAGCCAGCGAAGAAAACCCGCCCTCCTCGCGCAGGCCCCGAAGTTTCCCCAAACAATGATCCCGCGTGGGCGCCCTCCCACCCGCGCGAGGGTGCCGTGCCCACCGCTCCTTTCCCATCCGTCGGGAGGCGCCGCTTCCTGCTCTCCGGGCACCTAAAACACGCCTCTTTCTCTTCTCTGCCCTGCACGCAACGTGATACCTCGCGACGGTGGGCACCGCCGTGAAAAAGTTTTAACCTCTGAGAGAAAAAGTCCTGAGGCCGCCGCGCTTCAGCGCTTAAGAAGGCGCGCCCGCAACCGCGCGGGGCTCGCCCCCTCCCCGGCCCTTCTCCTCAGAGGGTCCGCATCAAGGGGAATTGGGCGCGGGCGTCGAGAACCGGCCCAGCTCGCCAAGCACGAGAGCCACATGTTCATGGCAGCTCTTTGTTCGCCTTCACCAGAGGGTGGGAAAAGGGCCAGTTCCCCTTTCACCTGAAACACTCGCCTTTCCCGGCGTGGCGTTTGGGGGGTGTGTGTGAGAGAGAGTGTGAGGGAACAAGGAGAGGCTTTGCAGCGAGAAGGCTTTTTATAAGAGAAGTGGGATCTGCAAAGACCGTCCGCGGGAGTTCGTTCTCCACCCCGGTTGGGCTTTGAAGATGGCAAGACTCTGCCTCCCCATATCGCTATCACCACCCACTCGGCTCCGGCGACCAATGAGGCAAATCTATGCAACCAGCTTAAATCTTGGGAAATCTTTTTAATAAGAATTTCACACACTTAAAAAAAAAAAGAACGTGACGACCTGCTAAGCACATCAGGCGGCGCTATTAATTAACCCACGGGGGGGATTCTTTTCCCCTCCCTCCGCCCCAAATCACCGAACCCACAAGTCGAGCTTCGCAGATCAGGAGTGTAAAAAAACTACTTAACACCGGCCTTTCCCATCCCGGCTGCTTTTCACCCTCCCTGGAGAAAAGCAGATTGACGCCCCCCACCCCTCACCTCCCCCGGGCTTCCTCTGCCCCGCCTCGCATCTTATTTTTCTTCCATCTCGTCTACAGGTGTATTCTTTTCGAAGGTCCCGGGAAAGCGTTCGAAGTGGAACGTTGGCATCGGGATCGTTCTGAATTCGAACTTTCCGCTCCCGGTTTAGGACTCCCGAAGAGAAAACCTGTAAACAAACCTTGCCTTCCCTCTCCTCCTCCCCACCCCCAAGCGTCCCGCTTTGCTTCTCTCCTCGTCGCTAACGCCGCGTCCATAGTTGTAGTGGACCACGCTGCTCTGGCCGCTTGCAGCCACCAATAAACGCTCCCGAATGAGCAAACGGTGGCTGCCATCATTCCGATATTCTTTTGCTCCCTGCTGCATGTTCCCCGGGATTGCTCTTTAGGAAAAGAAGATGCATAGACCTGCAGTTCTTCCCGCTTCCCTTTATTTTTAGAGCTTTCGAGACAGCGATTTCGAAAAGTTGCTTTTAAGAAGTTTTACCACCCACTCAAACTCAATGAAGCCGGAGGGTTCTAGTCACGCAATCACGGTGGAAACCGCTAACTCCATTAAAACGTTCACTCTACACTTTCCTTGAAAGGAAATCCTAATGGGTCCAATGGAGTTTACTTCTTAAAGTGTACACAAGGTAACATTCCCTTCAGGATTGTACCCAGCAATTTGGTCTCCAAAGCACTTATATTCTTCCAACTGTTTTTCTCCGGGGGGGGGGGGTAAAAAGTCGTTGTCACTGGCCACATGTTCACAACAATGCAATCAACCTCTTCCTACTCCGATTCATCCTTTTCCGCAATGATGTGCATTCAAACCTCCCACAAAGTAGAGATAACAATACCTTCTATCACTCCTCCCATCTAAAAATAAGTATTTTCTTCAGTCATCCCTGAGTTTTCCTAGGGATTCGCTTTTCAAAAACTGCAATTTGCACGCGTGACGCAAAACTGGCCGGAATCCCTATTCAAGACCGCTCTTTCAAGCAAATGCCAAAACGAAGCGACAAACGCCGAATCCCCTCACCTCCAACAAACCGATCGCGTGAGGTGGTGTGTGCCGCGATTTGGTTCCCCGGGTCCGCGCCACGCCACTTTCCTTGTCTAAGTAGCTCCTGCGTCTGGAGAGCAGGCAAGATCTGGAATCATTGGTTTAACTTTTTAGTCGGTGTACGCATGCGCCGTTCCCACGGGCTGAATTCTCAATCGAGCTATTTTGCATACGCGTACCATTGTCCTTTTAAGGGAGAAAAGGGCCGAGCGAAAAGCCTGGGAGAGAAAAGCAGAGGGGACGGTCTAGGCATTGTGACGTAGGCGACGTCGGGGACGACTGTAAAGACTGGGGGGGGGGGAGGAGCGTTCGAGCAATTGGCACGTAGCTTTGGGGCAAGGTTGGCGAGGTCGGTGGCCGCTGCTTTTGGGATATTATTTGTGAATGCTGCCCTTTGTGGTTTAATGCAAGAATTCCTTCAGGCGAGGAAAGCTGCTTCTGCAAAAAGGAAGTCTTCCATTTCCCCCGAATAGATAATACCTGTCATGGGGAGAGGAGACTGCTCTGGAAGCACCTGTTGAGCTTACTAGGCATTCCTGCCGCGCTTGGCGACTCAGTAGTGCTGGCTCCTGGAGAAAACCTGATTTATTTGTAGCAGGAAAAAAATCTAGCATTGGAAACTGGGGCTTGAAAAGCAGGGCGAAGCTCCTCCTTGGATGCTCTTATATAGGTAACGTTTTGGTGGGCAACCCTTTTTTTTAAATCTTGAATTGTAAGAAAATTTCCAAGCGTTGCATGGAAAAAGCTAGACGAATACGAACTTTTTTCTTGCTCTCATTGTTGGAAGCAAATCTAATTACACGTGCATGTACATACAATACTGTGCAAAAAGTTTTAGGCAGTTGTGCAAAAATGCTGTAAATTAAGAATGCTTTCAGAAATAGGAAGTGTTAATAAAAATAAGGATGAATTTCCTGACAGTTGGAACAATCAGGGGAACAACTTGCACTCCAGAAGTTGTGAATGCTCCAACACTGGAAGTTTTCAAGAAGAGATTGGACAACTATTTGTCTGAAATGGTATAGAATTTCCTGCCTAGGCAAGGGGTTGGACTAGAAGACCTCCAAGGTCCCTTCCAATTCTGTTATTATGTTAATAGTTTACTTTGATCAGTTAACAAAATGGAAAGTAAATGAACAAGAGAAATCAAAATCAAATCAATATTTGGTATGACCAACTACATTTTGAGTTGCATTTGCACAATTCAGAAGCTGTGTTTATGGTCCCCTGTGTTGTGTGAATCACCTAACAGTTCAGAAGGGTTTCCACATTGGGGACTTTTTCAAAGCTTGAATCTGGGGGCTTTGGCACTCAAAACAGATTTTTCAACCACTAGGTATGTTATATTCTGGGCATGGGCGCAAGGAACGGAGACAAGGCAGTGAACTTCAACTCTTTATTAACGATCAGGAACAGAGCAAAAACCCTGGGCAGCAGCAGCTCTTTTATAGGGCTGGCTGCTGTCCCATTAACCAATGACTTACGTTAAAACGTTTAAATTGTACCCAATGAGAGACGTTCCGCTAATAGCCAATCAGCTTGCTCCGTAAGGACCAATCCCAGCTCGCTATTCACGGGCCAATCAAAAGTGCAGGATTACGAGCCTGCTTTTCTAGCAAGGTTGTCAAGCTTTATTAAATATGTTTATGTTAGTTCATAACACCCCTCCCCCCTAGGTTCCGTTTGAGGGGTGTGGTGATATAATCGCGTAGATATGCAGGTCGTTTCACCTGCCTGTTTGATTTTCGCTGTTCCACCGGTTTCTGTCTGCAGTCTGATTCCGGTGGAGCGCTTCTACGGTTTTCTGGTACGGTTGGTTCCGTTTCGGTGCGGGAGGACTCGGCGCGGCTGCCATTGTTGTTATCCCAGTCTCCTAGGGTTACTTCCGGGTTCCGTGGGCTTGCCTCCCTCGTGGTATTTCCCCGCGGCGAGGCTACCCCGCTTCCTGATTCTTCTTCAGTTGGCACGCTTCTTTGGGTTGGTTGCTGGGTTTCCCTGATTACATCATCATCTATTTCGTTTTCGGCCCCCTCGATATCCCCTCCCCCCTCAGTTTGCGAATTAGGGGAGTCGCGGGAAATGGGTGGCAATCTGGATCGAAGCTGATCTATATGGCGTTTCCATACTCTCCCGTCATTAGTCTGTAGGCGGTAGGATCTGGGGCCGGTGGGTTGGGTAATGGTTGCAGGGACCCACAATGGGTCGCCGGAAAAGTTCTTAGCAAACACCAAGTCGCCTACCTTGAATTCGTGGCACTTCCCGCTAGACCCGAAGGGTTTTTCTGGTGAATAAGAAGGATGTAGACGGTCGAGGTGGGAGCGAAGTTCCCGCCCCATTAACAGTTCGGCAGGAGTTTTATTCGTGACGCTGTGTGGGGTGATGTGTTGAAGAAGCAGGATTCGGTTCAGCTTGTCGTCGATGTCCCCATAATCCATTTTTTGTAGTGTTTTTTTGACGAATTGGACCATTCGCTCCGCCCTTCCGTTGACCGCAGGGTGCGCCGGCGAGGTTAGCGCATGGCGGATGCCCCGGTCTGCTAGGTACTGTTCAAATGCCAGGGCAGTGAACTGGGGCCCGTTATCAGAAACTAAAACGTCTGGCAACCCATGCGTTGCGAATAATTTGTTCAGTTTGTTAATGACTGACTCAGTTGTGGTTGTCTTCATTTTATGTATTTCTAGCCAGTTGGAATAGGCATCCACTGTTAGTAGAAAAGTGTGTCCTTTGGTGGGTCCCGCAAAATCAATGTGGATGCGGGACCACGGACCCCGAGGGGTTTCCCACTCGGTTGGCGTCGCTTTAGGTGGGGCGTTGCTGACATCTTGGCACTTCCGACACGTAGTTACCCAGGCTTCGATCTGTTTGTCGATGCCCGGCCACCACGCGTAGCTCTGTGCGAGCGCCTTCATGCGCACGATGCCCGGATGTCCATCGTGCAGTACTTCTAAAACTGTCTGTTGTAGCCTCTCTGGGATGACGACTCTATCTCTCCAGAGAATGCAGCCCTTCTGAGAGAAAAGTTCTGTCTGCTGGTTTTTGAACGGCGCGAAGTTGTCGTGGAGTTGGTCGACTGGCCACCCTCGTTCGACCCAGCTGAGAACTCGTGCTAGGACAGGATCCCATTTTGTCTCAATGGCGATGTCTCTCGCCGTTAGCGGCGGCGAGTGCAGCATTTCAATTTGGAGCGTCGTGAGGGTTGGAGCTGGGTCGTCGACGGCTTCCGGAAGTGGGGAACGGCTTAAAGCGTCAGCGTGGGGAATGGCTTTCCCCGGGCGATGTTGCAGTAGATAATTGTAGGCAGCTAGGAACTCTGACCAGCGAGTCATTCTTTGCGATAATATATAGGGGGTTGGCTTGTCTCCCGCTAAAATACCAAGCAATGGCTTGTGATCCGTAATTATAGTAAATGCTCGTCCATACACGTATTCATGAAAACGCTTCACAGACGATACAACAGCAAGAGCCTCTTTATCGAGTTGGCTATAGTTCCTTTCGACCCTTGATAATGTTCGTGAGAAAAACGCAATAGGTGCTTCATTTCCGTTTGGTAATACATGACTTAAAACTGCTCCTACTCCAAACGGTGAAGCGTCGCATGTAATAGTCAAAGGTAAAGTCTCGTTATACTGCATCAATACAGCGTCGGAGGTTAGTAAGTCTTTCACTTGTCGGAAAGCGCATTCCTCTCGATGTCCCCAGACCCAGGTTGCTCTTTTGTCGAGAAGTCTGTGTAGGGGCTCAGCTACGGTCGCCTTCTGGGGCAAGAAGATGTTGTAAAAGTTAATGAGCCCCAGAAAGGCTTGGAGGTCTGTTCTATTCTTAGGTGTTGGGGCGTTTTTAATTGCTTTTAGCTTGTTATCAGAGGGATGGATTCCTTGACTATCGAGAAGGTATCCAAGGAATTCCACCCTCTCAGTACACAGTTGACATTTATTTTTTTTAACCTTCAGGCCGGCGTCTTTGAATTTCTGGAGAACCATTCTGAGACGCTTTTCTAAAACTTCTTTATTCGGGGCAGCAATTAAAACATCATCAAAATATGGCACGACTCCTTTTATGCCTTGTAAAAGTCTCTCCATCAGACTTTGAAAAATTCCCGGGGCTACGCTCACTCCGAATTGGAGTCTATTGCACTTAAAGGCGCCTCTGTGCGTAACGATAGTTTGTGCTTCCGCAGTTTCCGCATCTACGGGTAACTGTTGGTATGCCTGCGCTAAATCCAACTTTGCAAATATTTTCCCGCCACCCAGAGAGTGGAGAAGGTGTTGAACCACCGGCACCGGGTAAGCACTCTGCTGAAGTGCGTGGTTCAGGGTGGCCCGATAATCCCCACAAATTCTTAACGATCCATCTGGTTTGATGGGTGTTACTATTGGGGTTTCCCAACGGGCGTGGTCGGTTGGTTCTAAAACACCCTGGGCTATTAATTTATCGAGCTGCTCGTCGATCTTTGGTTTGAGTGCAAAAGGCACCCGACGAGGCTTAAGGCGGATGGGAGCTACTTCAGGATTAAGGCTAAACGATATTGGGGTCCCCTTGTACTTGCCTAGCTTTTCTGAAAAAACGTCCTGGAATTCTTGGACGAGAGACTCCTCCCAGTCTTCGTTTGCCGGGTCAGATGGAGCGGGTGGTATGGCACCACTGGACATATTGCCATTGTAGGTGCGCCTTCAGCCACGTGCTCTGTTTGTTGCGCTGTAAGTGTTCAGTCAGCTCTGATGTCTCCGCATCCCACCTTCGTCGCCAGTGTTATATTCTGGGCATGGGCGCAAGGAACGGAGACGAGGCAGTGAACGGTGAACTTCAACTCTTTATTAACGATCAGGAACAGAGCAAAAACCCTGGGCAGCAGCAGCTCTTTTATAGGGCTGGCTGCTGTCCCATTAACCAATGACTTACATTAAAACGTTTAAATTGTACCCAATGAGAGACGTTCCGCTAATAGCCAATCAGCTTGCTCCGTAAGGACCAATCCCAGCTCACTATTCACGGGCCAATCAAAAGTGCAGGATTACGAGCCTGCTTTTCTAGCAAGGTTGTCAAGCTTTATTAAATATGTTTATGTTAGTTCATAACAAGGTAAATTACTGAGTTCACACAATATACTAACTATGCCAGAGGTGGCTAACCTTTTGGGGCTCCTGTGCCAAAAATTGTGTGTGCACTTTCATGCTTGCGCTCACGTGCCAGCACCCAGAAGGCAATGCGTACGCCCCCCCATCACTTCCCCCCGCCCCTTACCTGCATTGTGCCTCCCAGCTGATTTTTGGCTTCTCAGAGGCTTGAGGAAAGCTTCTGCAGGCTTTGCAGGAAGAAAAATGGGCCTGTATTTCCGGAAACAGGAAGTGATGAAACGGGCCTATTTTTCGGCCTGCAAAGGCTTTCCTCAAGCCTCTGGGAGGCTGAAAAAGCCCTCAAACAGGCCGAAAATCATCTGGATAAAGCATGATTTACTAATCATCTGGGGTGCAAAGCCACCAATATGTTTATTCCACAAACCATGAGCACACAAACCATGATTTAGTTGAGTGAACTCAGCTCTGCCTAGCAATGACTATCACTGACTTCCTGTTGCCTATGTATTCTTCCTAATGTTAAATTAAATCCTTTCTAAATGGCTCCCAAATACAAGTGACAATGAGACTTTTCTGGTAACTCCTTTTTGATACTATGATTAGGAATTTTTTCATAGTTCCACTGGCCAAAGAATTCTGGTCTACAAGTCTCATTAGTTTAATCTAAATGTACATTAACAAACTGGACTTTTACATTTCATTTTTCTGCCTACTGCAGCAATGTTATGTGGCATCAATTTCCAGAAACAATTCTGGTACCTTTTAAAACACACAGCAGGAGAGAGGCTTTTATCTTTAAGTAAAACACGTTCAAATAAAGAAGTAAATAGAATTAAGGTCTGAGTAACTTAATGGAGCTGCAAGTTTGTTAAGAGCTGTTTATGCAATCATGCATAGCTGATTCAGGAAATATACATCAACTTCTTTGACTTGGATGGATTTTAAAAGTTCATTGATTTTAAGTCAACCCTTGATATACTTGAGAGAATTGGAAATGTGACATGCTTGTCTTTCAAACCCACTAATTCCCAATTCTGGCAATGTAGCTATGCAGAACAAATTGCTCTGCTTTAACTGTTAAGTGGTCTTCTGACTTTCAGTTTCCCCAAAGCAAATAGAGGCCACATCTGATTAAGTAAGCATTCCAGTTGCAGATTTATTTTCACATATGCTTCTCATTATTGTATTTCCTTTAATGTGTAATTTTCTTGTTTACAAACCAGAATTGCAGTAGCATCTTGAGTGACTAAGGAAATTGTACTGTAAGCCCGGGTAATAAATATACCATAGCCATATTTTGGCAGAAGATACCTAGCCACGCTGAAACTTTCTACATGTATAAAAAGGACAGCTGATGCCTTTCTCAGCGGAGGTTTGTTTTTTACATCCGTGTCAAGCTATAAACAATATTATGTGCATAAGTGGAGAACCTATATTAAAAGATGCATCTCCTTCTAAGCTGAGTTTGTTTTTGAGGCAATCAACTGGAACTCGTATTTAAAACAAAATCAACTGAGATGCTGTACTGTTCACAGAGGCACCACGTTAGTAAATCTTTCAATACGGCCATAGAAATGTGCTTTAAAATGCCATACAGCATTGAAACGGTGTTTTTATGTTTGTGTAAAGCTTGGTAACAATAAATTAGCACATAAGTAAGTGTAAGCAGGATTGTCTGTGTTTTCTGCTGAATTTAAGAGCCAGTTTGGTGTAGTGGTGAATGGTGCTGGCCTAGCAACCATGAGGCTTTAAGTTCTAGTTTTGCCTTAGGCATGAAAGCAGCTGGGTGACTTTGGGCCAGTCACACTCTTTCCGACACAACCTACCTCACAAGGTTATTGTCAGGAAAATAGGAGGAGGAAGGATGATTAGATAAGTTGGCTGCCTTAAGGTATTTATAAAATAACTAGCCCGATACCCGTGTTTTTCTGGTCAGGGTTAGTTTTTGGGGAGGAAAATAAGGGGGGAAAAATTCTGTCTCTGCCTACCAGCTTCCATCGGTATTCATCTGGCTAGCATCCTGTCAGTGTATGAGAGAGTTGAGGGCTGTTTGGAAACTGACACAGTATTTGCTGTGTGAGCAAGGAGACAGCAAGGAGCCTGTTCTGTACTAAAGCTGGTTGCTGCTGTGAAACTAAAACTGAAACTCCTCTGCTTGTGTTTTGCATTTGGAACAGATTTCAGGTGGCCAGGAGGAGTAGAACTCCTTAGCATCATAATGTGTTAATAATAATATAGGAAATACTAATGCTGTCATGGTCATTTTGAAAAATCCTTTCTTAGCGAGCACCTAGAAGCCAAGAGGAACATACGCGCCAAATTTCAAGTTTGTAGGCTTTACGGTTCTGGAGATTTTGTGATGATACATGAGTGGTATTTTGCTCATATATTTTATATATATTTGTATGTATGTATGTATGTATGTTTGTATGTATGTATGTATGTATATATGTATATGTATATAAAATATATGTGAGGTAAAAATCAAATATGCATTTTTGTCTGAATAGGCTTTTATATATGTTTTTAAAATTAGGCTACGCATGCTTGGGACTGCAGTAAATGTGTATGAACATTAATACATGTTTTTATATTAATTAGAAATTCCATCTTACATAAATGACTATCAACCAAAAGAAATATAATAAAATTCATAGAACAAACCAAAGTTCCAATCCTAGCACAAAAACCAAGGCAGGATCTTAATTAGGGCTTATTTTGGGGTAGGGCTTATATTGGTCACACATAAAAATCAAGCTAGGACTTACTTTCAAGGTAGGTTGTATTTTCAGCGAAACGATATTAAAGTTAGGTTTAAAATATAATTTTTAAAAAATCCTGACAATGTGCTTGTTCTCCATTGTCTCATCAATGTAATGTCAGATGATGTCTCTTCTAAGCATTAAGACGGGTCATTCCTGCAGAATGTCACCTTACCTATTTTATGAGGGCACAATCCCTACAAAACACCCATCAGTCACATGTCAGCTTTGAAATATGAGCTCATTCAAAGCTCTTCTGTGTTTATGGGCAAATGGATGCAAATGGCCTGTTTTATGAGCCGAAGCACAGCCATCAGCAACTGGAACTTGGCAAGGGATAAATTTGGAAAAATGAAAACAGAAAACATCCTTCAGAGATGGTAATTTAAATGGCAAACGGTAAAAGTGGATTAACACAACAATGGCTTGGTTCATGCATAATATGGTGGGCTGTGTGGATTGTGGCTGATCACAATTTTCAAATCCACCCATTTTATGTCTGTTGAAGCCCTATGGAATTGGTTTCAACAAACCAGTTTTAAACAGATTTTTATTACCTTTGTCAGAGTACATATGTACAATGAGATTGGCTGAGCCTCCCTTCGTGCACACAACCCCCCCCACACACACACAACTCACAGTGAGGACAGAAGTCCCTAACCCAAACCCAATGTTATTTATCCTATGACCTTGTTGCACAACGTGCCGGCCCTGCAAGCTTAACATAACATGGAAACTAGCCATGTTAAGTCTTTCATTAAAAAGATTGAAGTTAAAGACTAAATATTCTGCCTTCCTGCAGTAAATTTCAAGCTTTCAATAACTGTCTTATCCATTATTTAATTCTTCCAAAGTTAACAAGTCATTAGTAATTTCTGTATTATCGCTGTGTGGACTGTTCAAATGAATTGTACATATGTTGCATGACTTAATACCTCTTCATCAGATCAACAGCAAATAATCCAGAACAGGTTTTCTAGACAGTCTTCCTGTAATGTCACCAGAAGTTTATATATTAGGTTCTTTACTGGTTTTGATCTTGTGTATTGCCAAGGTAATGATATAAATATTTCAGAATTCCCAGAAAATACATTGATTATTTTTCTGGTTTCTTATTGTTGTTTTGTTTTGTAACAAATTGCACAGGACACATTTTGCTATTCTCACAGTTTTATTTGTAAAGACCATTGCATGAAAAGCTGCATTTCGTTTTAATCCAAACCCTGGAGAAAAACAAACCCGCTTCAGTCTGTGATATGTATGCTAAAGTGCTTGAAATAACAATACTTTTCAACCAATATTCATTTCCTGAATATTATCCAATCCTGATTAATCTCCTAATGTGAAAGATAAAATAGCAACATATTCCAAAGAAACAATGGTTGAGGAAAATGAAATATTTAGTAAGTACACCAGGTATTTTGTACATTTCAAGTTTAACACACAACATTTCCTTATGTGATAGACACTTGCTTGGGGAGGAAGGTGTATATCAATGAAATAACCACAAGCATATTCTTAAAACATATTCAGAAGAGACAATTAACAGCACAAACCCAAAATTCTTCACTCAGAGGTAAGTCTCATTTAACACAGTGAAACTTAGCTTTTGAGCAAATGGGTTGCAGTGGCAAAGTTTGCAATTAAAACAATTTCATTATGGTTACATATTAATCCACTTCTCAATTGTATTCTGTTTTCTCTGGTATTTTTTTTTAAACTATGCTAGCATAGCAATACTAGAAAAAACATAGCGTTCTTCCTTTTACTTTGTAAGTTAACAGAAAGCTTTGGTAATTTTAAATATTCAGCTTCTATAAACGAATAACCGGTTAACACTGATATGAATAGGATGTGCTAAATTTTAGAAAGCGTGATCTTCGCCATTTTGAGAAGTACATCTTCATGATTTCTGAATGTTTGACAGACCAAATCACTCGGGCCCAAGTGATCAGTGCTGCCTGTTTAAAGGAGGGGAAAAGTTGCACACTATAGGTAAGAAGTCACCAAAAACTGCACTCCTGAAGTCATCAAACAGACTAATCTATTAGAGCTCAATCCCATGCTTCAAAAATACCTCAAGGCTGTAATAATACTACATAGTTATACAGTACTTTATTGCCTAAAAAGAACATACTGTACATAATGTTCCTTGCACACCATTCATATGCTGTGAAACAAAACTATGTCAGGGAAGATAGTGAGCATGACATATGAGGGAAGATGTGACTTTCGAGCATAATGCATTTAACATTGTTTACATCCTGTCAGCAGGAAAGGATTTACAAACAAGACCCACGGATGCAAAAATGGGGCAGAAATCTGTTCAGCAATCTAGTTCGCTCCTGGTTCATCTGGAATGAATGGAGTCACCCAAGTAACATTAGCCTTTTTTTTTTAATGCCATACTATTGAAAACAAACCTTGGCATCCAGAAAAACAAAACATGTCATCTGTATTTTTGACAGCCTCAATTCCTTTTCTCCATCTGGATCCTTTCCTGCATCTGGGTCCAGATCCCCATTTTTGAGGCATTAAACAAAAGGCCATTAAACCAAAAGCTGAAATGGAGATTAAATAGAATCACAGTCCGAAGTCTGTCTCTTCGAGGTAAGGTGAGGGACTGGATACGAAATTACAATTATTCTCTGCTTATGGGAAGGTTGAAGCCAAGAGCTGAATTTTCAAAAGCTTAATTGTGAAAAGTACACACGTATCAAATAAGGAAAAATGACATAATACCCTTCTCATCAGCTTTAATTAGGATTGCATCTTAGCTCATTGGACAAATATGCCATGTCATAGACACACCTGCTCGGCATCAATATTACTCTACCTGGGGTTCCTTGTGGTATTTCAAGATCTTGTTTCCAATCACTGGGATAAAGTTCATAGTAAGGAATAATTGGACTCTTGCTTTCTTCCTGCGGAAGCTATGTGGAGATATTTTTTACACCTCCCGGTTGGATTTGAAGTTGCTGGCCTTCAAAAGCCAGTTTCACATTCCGCTTGTGAAATCCCCCTTGCGATGAATTTTATCCACTTGTATATGTCTCCCGGGGTAACCTGTGAATGCTAGGATTACATGGGAGAAATTACATTTCAGTCCATTTTCTGTGCTACCATTGCGTCTTCCCCAGTGACTATATGTTCCTTATCTTTGAATGGTGTGTTAAGGAGCAATGGAGAACTAGTTCCCAAACCACACAGGTACAGTAATGTAACTTACCGGCTTTCAACATTAAGTCTGTTCTGCTTAGAAAGCCATTTCTATATAAAAACCAGATGTGGGTGGGGTCTTATCTACAATTTTTGCAGCAAGGTTCTTGTTCATGCGAGGAATCTGAGCAGAAATATGAGCACACCATCAAATGGGAAAGTCGTCCAATATAATAAGCAATGTGCGAACTTTTCGAGATACAGGAGAGGAGAGGGAATAGACACAGGTTTATGAGCTGAGCTGCATACGTTGCTTAAATGCATTATGATTTGGTTTTGGGTTGTCATTACATGCCAGTGAGTTGGGGGCTAAATGGTAGTTAATTTAGGGTATTTTTATTACTCTTACTGTGGTTTGGAATGTTAATAAGCCTGCATGGTATGGTTTTTTTCCTGGCTTATTCCTGGTTTGTTTTTATCCAAATCAATCGGCACAGTGCAAGAACAGCAAAATAAACAAACCAGGTAAAATAAGCCTGTTTTGCACTTCTGCAAGGCTAATTCAAACTCAATACAACAAACGGGGTTTAGAATGAAGCATGGCTTATTGCAGTCTTTATCCAAAATTATTTGAAGGAACTCTACCTAAATTGCTGATGGCAAAGCATCACATTTCTTCCAAGTTTTCTTTCTACTCTTTTAGGAAAGTAATATGGAAGAAGCATTGTGAGCCTAAAATGAGCAAAGGGAGGAAATTGAAAATATAATTAACAATCACAATTATAATACTGTTTTTCTTCCATTGTTATCATCTCCAGTGGCAAAATTTCTAAAACATCTTCCTGTTCGTGGTACAAGGATTGCTCAGGGTTAAAAAAAAACCCGATTCCTTGAGCTGACGGACAAGATCCATCAGGAAGATGAAGAATCTCTATGTCCTGGAGATGATTCAGTGCACAGACAAAAAAAAAGTTTGAATCTACAGTAAATGGCATAACAAGAGATCAACATATACGAGGAAGCGGCAAACAACATAGACTCACGCAAGAGGTTCAGCAGTGGCTACCTTTGCAACACAACCTCCTTACCCCCCACTACATTTGTACAATATTTACAACATGAAGTGGTTCCCCCCCCCTTATGCGCAAGTAATACTTCCTCCCTTCCCCTACAAAGTTATTTTAAGCTACATTCCCCTCACCCCTGGCTCTAGAACACTGATTCTAAGAAAAAAAAATTAGCATTTCTAAAGGAAGACAGCCTATTTACACACAGTCAACACATGAAAATACTCTTTTGTACAAAACCTCTCATTTGAAAACTATGATACTATAGCTGAGCTCCTTTGCAGCGTTGGGGCAGAGTAAAAATACGAGGCATGTGCAAGTCTTGTCACAGCCACTTCCCATTTACCAACAAGCCGATCTACACACAGAGCGGGATAGGATCACCAACACAATTGCATTTTTACAGATTTCTGCCCATGCGGTATGTTTCGTTTGCCAAGGAAAGGAGAGAAAGTGTGAGAGGGAGAGACAAAAATTGTTCTGCAAGGTTACACATCCACCCCTTTGATGAGTGACCCTTCCAAGACAATGTTGAAGTCCTGCAGTGCCTGTAAGACTCGGATAAGGGAGTTGACCATCATGCGATCGCGCAGAAGAGCGTTTTCTTCATACATCCGACTAAGCAGAGGACATTCCGCCAGTAACGGAATCCACTGGGCAAGCAAATGGTCCCTGTAGAGAAAAGTATCACCAAGTTGTATCAGGTGTGACTATATTGTTGGCATAAGATGGAAAATGGATTTAAATTAAACAAAAATAAAATAAAATTAAAATAAATCCTGACTGCCAGGCTACATCTAAAGTAGTTAGAAACATGATTAAAGACTGGATGCCAAGAAGCCATAGGAGGATTTTGTAATGCATTCAGGGAATCAATTTTGTTCTGTTTTATTCTGTTTTTGCTAATAACATATTAATGAATTGCCTGAAAACCTAGGGATAGGCTGAAATGCATATGGCTTACCAGTAAATGCTATTTTTGTGTTATTTATTCATCTTTTTTTTTTTTTTTTTTGCATTTTGATAATACAGGGAAGGAAAAGAGCAGCTGCTGCTATCATCCTTTCAAGGTAGATCATTCTAGGGATACAACTTTATGTAGGTCAGGACTACTTCTAGTGTAAATTAGGGGTGTGAAACTCAAGGCCTGTGAGCCGAATCAGGGGCTTAGATCTGGCCCGTGGAGCTGCCCTGGAAACAGGGAAGGATCAGCCTGGAGTGCCTTCTGCCAGTGAAAACAGAACTTGGGAGCTCCGTTTTTTCTGGCAGAGGGTTGCAGGAGGCCATTGCAGCCGAAACTGGAGCCTGGGAGCCTGTTTTCACTGGCAGAGCCCCTGACAGGACTGATGTTGAGCTGCCCACGCTCCCCCCCCCCGATCAAACACAATCCTGATGTGGCCCTCAGTGAAATCGAGCTTGATACCCCTGGTGTAAATCTTTAGTAACAGAAACTTGCAAGTGTAAAATGTGTTTCCCCCTCCCTCCCTTTCTCTTTGTGGGAATTAAGGAGGGTCATATCTGAGACATTTACTCAGATTACATTCCTGCCCCACGCTCAGTTCTCCTTTATCTGACATTGTCTTTGTGGTGCCTCTGCTCTCTGCATTCATCACACACTCATCTATTAGTATCCTGCCTTTATTATTTTTTTCAAATAACTCAAGATGGCAAACATATGCAACACACCTTCTTCCTCTTGTTTTCTCCATAACAGCCACCATGAGGTTGGCTGGGCTAAGAGTGATTGGTCCAAAGTCACCTAGCTGGCTTTCACAGCTAAGACAGGACTTGAACTCACGGTCTTCAACTTCCTAGCCTCAACCACTGGACCAAACTGGCTCTCTATCTTCTGCTCATCTCTATCATCTGGTCACAGTGGCAAGAAATATTTTTTTCCAACCAGTATACTGAACTCTTAGTTCTCTCAAGGAAATAAAGGGCATTTGACCGTTTCTGTCTATCTGGATAGGACACCTGGATTTTTTCCCCTCCTTGGAAGAACAGGTATTCATGGACCCAAGACTATTTTTCGCACATGGGATGGTTATGTTTTTGAAGGTAAATCTATTTTTCCTAATGAGGTCTAAATATGCTAGAATGATACCTTAAGACAACAAAATACATCACTGATTTTATATTAAATACAATAATTATTTCTGACAACCCTTAAAGTAACAAAGTAAATGATATTTTTTAGAAAAGAGGTTAGATACAGATTATAATTTGAAAAATCAAATGAAAAAGCCTATTTAAAAAAAAAAACACCCTGCTTTCAAAATCCTAATTTAAAGGATGCCATAGAGGTCCTAGGCAAGTCACCACTTATCACAATTGTGACATTGGCTTGTACTTCTTCCAACAGAAGAATTAGTCTTACAAAAAATAGCAGATTGCGCAGAAATGGCTACACTCACACTAAAAATGAAGGAAAAAGAAGAATCTGATTATTACTCAATTTGGCATGGTTAGAAAATAGAGATAAGGACTGAAAAAAGATTATATAGGAGAATTCCTAAGAGAGTGATACATAGATATGTAGATATGTAAAATAGATAAAAGGTAGATATTAATAATAAATATAAGTAAAGATAACAATTATTTGACAATTGTGACATTGGCTTGTACTAAGAAAATCATATATTTCTTTGAAAGATTCACAATCTGCTTTTCTTCCAGGAATATAAGGTGGCTTCGTAGCACGCCCTCCTCCAACCTGACACCATTATACTCATTACTCTATGAGTAAATGAACTGAGAGATAATAGAACAGAACAGAATAACAGAGTTGGAAGAGACCTCGGAGGTCTTCTAGTCCAACCTCCTGTTCAGGCAGGAAACCCTATACCATTTGAGACAAATGGTTCTACAGTCTATTCTTTAAAACTTCCAGTGTTGGAGCATTCACAACTTCTGGAGGCAATGATGAACAGATCATGAACGGATAATGGTTTTGGTCAGCTACCAAGGCTGAGAATTTTGGCCTCCATCGTTCAACACCATTCCACGGTGCATAGCATTCCAAAACGCTTTTATGTTTTAAGTCTCTACATACCGCGTTCCAAAGCAAACAAGAATTTGGAATTTGCCATCCTTCCCTATGTTCCGCGGAGCAGTATTGATGGCACTGACGTAGTGGCAAAAGGTTTTGCGAGAGGATTTTTGAAGAAGGACATTGTCTTCATTGTCTTCAATCTGGTCAGTCATCTCGAAATAGGCAACAGCTTTTTCTGAACATGGACAAAAGAGAGAATGAAGTCACCAAACACAGAACAGTGTCTTAGTCAGTGAATTTGCTATTTTATCCAGGAAAGTCACTTGATTAAAAAAAATAGTGTTCCAATAGAGTCCCTGCCTCTTGCCTTTCTGATTTTTTTCAATTACTCAACACATTTAGGAATGAATTGAAGGCACACGGTATATTTCCACTGAACTCAGTGGCGCTTCCTTCTGACCCTTCACCCAACTCAAAAATTTTGGAGATTAATATAAGGCCCTTGAGTTTATTTTCAGATAAAATGCATTTGGATTTTCACAAGGCATTCAACAAAAGCTTTTCTTGGTAAAAGTAGGCTGCGCTAAACAGCATGTAGGTAGTCCTTGACTGACGACCACAACTGAGCCCCAAATTTCTGTTGTTAAGTAAAACATCTGGGTTTTTTCCCCAAATTTTGTTCTATTGTACTTTACTAATTTATTTGATTCTTTTTGTTAGTTTTTATTATTTTTTATTTATATTTTTTGTTTTAAATATGGTTTTACATTGTGTAAGCCGCCTCGAGTCACCATGGGCGAATAGGCGGCAATATAAATCAAATAAATAAATGAATTTTGCCCCATTTTGCTACCTTTCTTGCCACAGTTGTTAAGTGAATCACTGCAGTTGATATCTTAGCAACCTGGTTGTTAAGTGAATCTGGCCTCCCCATTGACTTCGCTTGTCAAAGGTCACAAAAGTGGATCACATGTCCCTGGAACCCAGCAACGGTCATAAATAGGAGTCAGTTGCCAAGTGTCTGAATTTTGGTCAGGTGACCTTGGGGATGCTCCAAAGATTGTGACGGTGAAAAACAGTCATAGGTTACTTTTTCCAATGCCGTTGTCACTTTGAACAGTCACTAAATGAACTATTGTAAGTCGAGGACTACCTGTACTATAAAAAATGGAAGTACTGCACCCAATTCAAAGAGATGATTGCAATATATGTTAGCTGTGCAATTATGTAGCTGAGCACAGTTCCGTTTTAAGCGTTACCTCGAATGTCTAGCTAGCAAGCCAGCATTAAGACAAGACTTTATTTGTGCCAATTATCACTTTGCAAATGCTTATTAAGTAAGGAAAAGTTAGAGTAAATTTTTTGCAGTTAGGTATGGAGTGAATGTTATGAATGACAGCAAAGTCAGTGCTAGAGCCACAGCTAATTTAGGTCCATAAATGCATTCCTAACATATTAAGACACTGTAGCCATGGATTTAGAGCTAATTGCTACCCTTAAGGCGTCTACTGCAGACATAATCTCTGCATTCTCTGACTTGACACTGGAACTGTAAATTAAGAATCACTCTGCAAAGGCAGACCTGTTGAAACAAAGGGAAGCTATGGCACAGGATATATTAGCGATTTGGAGAGATTCTGGCTACAATATGGGGAACAGTTAAACCATTTGTCTCCATCATTACTCTCTTTCAGTCTCAGTGTTTGTAGTGGGGGAAGAAACCCCAGCCAGAGCAGTCCCCCAAAAAACAACTGGATTAGCTCAGAAATAGCTCATTTTGACTATTCTAAAATCAACTAAGATCAGAGAGTTCCAAGGACCCCATAGTTTAATCCTGAGTTACAGTCTCTTCTAACAAAACTGCTTTCATTCCCACCTTTAAAAGCCCCATTACTCCAAAAAAAAAAAAGGTTTCAGACATCACCAACATTTGGGTGGGAAGGCTGGATGGGTGGGTGGGGGGAGCCCCCAATAAGGTTCTAGAATTGAAGGTGGTGGTCTCTGAATTAAGAACTAAACCAGAGGTCTCCAAACTTGGCAACTTTAAGACTTGTGGACTTCAACTCCCAGAATTCCTCAGCCAGCAAAGGTGCCAAGTTTGGGGACCCTTGATCGAAACTGTGGTTGCCTTATTTAATGACCATAATTCAGCCTGGAATTTTGGACATTAAGTTGTTGTGGTCCTTAATGAATCATTGCAGGAGCTGACTTGATTTTGCAATTGTTTTTACTATGATGCTAAAGCGAATCATCCTGGCCATTAAGTGAACAATATAATGGTTAAACAAATCCATTCTCCCGGATCAGCGTTCTTTTTTTCCAGAAATGTGCGAAACCAGCAAAAAAAGAATTAAAAACTGTGGTCACATGACCGCAGGATACTGCAACCACTTGTAATCTGAGCCAGTGCTTGAAAAGCAATCACATGATCGCGTCGGTGTGGTTGGGGTGACTGTTGTAGTAACTTCGTAAGTGAATTTTTTGGGATTGGTCATACCTTTGAATGCCCATCAAGGGTCCAGTTGTTAAGTGAGGACTACCTGTAATTCATACCAAACAACAACCAGCCAAACCTTCCACATTTTAGCACAGCTGCTGACTAACAGTAGGCTTGCCTTAGCTCAGGGGTGTCAAACTGGATTTCTTTGAGGGCTGGATCAGCATTGTAGTTCTCCTCTTTGGGCCGGGCCAGTGGGGATGGAAAGGGGAGACGGGATGGCGCCTCTTGCAGCACTTTGCTGGCCAAGCAGGGTGCAGGAGGCCATTCAGGCCAAAAATGGGCTGTGCGGGGGCTGCGTGGGTTCCCCCATGCCCTGTTTTGGCCAGCAATGTGCTTCAGGAGGCTGTCCAGGCTGACAACAGGCCGCATCTCCTCCCATGCCCCATTTTGGCTGCCAGAGGCACCGCAGGCCAATCCTTTACTATTTCCAGGCTGGCCCCATGGGCCACATTTAATTACCCGGATCTGGCCCACGGAACTTGAGTTTGACACCCCTGCCCTAGCTATTTTCAGCAATAAGCACCACTTACTCCAATGGATCTCTACTACCCAGAGCCCAACTGAACTAAAGAAGCAGTACATTACCTATGAAGTCCCAAATGAAGACGTTCTTGTGGAAGATACGTGCGGACTTGAAACCATGGTGGAAAACCTGCTCCAATGCCATCACCAGGCCATTTTCCCCACACAGAAGAACGGTAAGGCTTCCCCGCTACAGAAGGAGGAAAAAAAAAAATCTTGTTCAGAAATTTACAGAAATATTGATAGAGTTTTGCTGCAACTGGAATAACGCATTGCTGAACTGCAAGGTAGCATCTCTTCATTTTCGCCTATTCAGGAGAGGCAACTAAGCAAAAGAAAGCATGCATTTACAGGAAAAAAGGGGGCGGGGAGTGAAAGGCTCAAAATATACATTCTGCCCCAGGAATATCTAACACCAATCAGAAATGCTGTGTTAGCACTTTCTTCTGAACCTTTATTTTCACAGGCTCATGAAAACAGAATAGTGATAAGCTTCTATAGATTTTCACATACAGTATTCATATTCTTAATTTGGTACATTTCCAATTATAGACCATTCTTTTGCCCATTTAACCATTTTATATATAACTTTAAAATATTTTTTGTGATGCAGGGGATATAAAGAAGGCCCCAGAACAAGCAAGGGTTTATGCCTGTTTTCATTCTGAAGTGTAGAGCAGGGTCCCCAACCGCCGGTCCATGCGGACGTGCCGGACCGGGCCGCGGAACAAGCCTTACCGGGCCGCTGGTTGCTGGGCGCCGCCATCTTTTGGGAAAGCTCACCGAAGCGCTGTTTCGCCATAAAAAGATGGCGGGCGCTTAGCGCTTCGGTGAGCTTTTCCGGTAGAAAGCCATTTCTACCCGAAAAAGCTCACCAGAGCAGCGCGCCATCTTTTATTTCAGCGCTTCCGGTGACGCCACCGGAAGCGCTGTTTCGTCATAAAAAGATGGCGGCGCCCAGTTGACGCTGCCGGGCCGCGGCGCCCAGCTGATGTCGGAACCGGGCAGCGCGTCCGAAAAGGTTGGGGATCCCTGGTAGAGTGTTCTCCAAGAATGTCATTCCTTGGTGCACAGGATTGAGGAGATATGCCAGGGAGGCTTAAATGTCACTGTGTAATTCTCCAAACATTTGTTTTCTAAAGAAGATGTAGAAGAGAGGTAGGTAATTTTTTCCCCAAGGGCAATTATTGCTGGGATGATCTGGGGTAACATTACCTTTCTGGTATCTTAAAGACTAGCAAATTTATTACAGCAAGGTAAAATTGCAGGGCCTGCAATTGTGGTAATCACAGCACTCCAAAAGAGTGACTATAGAGAAGAGTCCAAAAAGTCAAGAAGGTAACTTAACAGCACAACAGACACAAAAGTTGTCCCTTTTTGTGGTTTGCTCCCATCTCGAGCTTTTTAACCAATGTTGTGGACATCCTGTTGGGTAATATTTTATTTAACCGAATGAGGTATGTGATGTGTTTGTGTGTGTAAATAAAAACAGGGCTTTAGTTGCATGAACACAATTGTCATCTTAAGTGTTTTGATCACCCTCCCCTGATGTTTCTGAAAAACAAAAACTGTTTGCAAGATGGCACAACCCTTGTTTTAAAATGCTAGTTCACATTTCATTGAGAATGGAAAGTGCTTGCACCAGAGTATATATATCTTCCATTGGTTTAAGGGCCCCTATAACAAAGTGTCCAAAACTTGTACCAAAGTTTGTAGTTGTTTAGGGACTCTAAGTGGCATTGTGATTGTTTTGAAGCTCCTCATAATGCATAAAGTAGCTGGGGCTGAAACAATAGGAAGATTTGTGCACCTTGGAGTTGTTGAAGCAAATTTCATACTTTCAGCCAGCCAGTTTCAGACATATAAAAGTGTAGGTATGCTATATGCATGGAGTTGTCTAATTTACGCTGCAGGATCACTGTTATTTAACAAAGATCTAATAAGATATTAATAAAATGAGGTAAAGGACTTCATGATTTGTGAGGACGATGAATCTGATGTGATATAAAATAAATATCATTCTGCCCACCTGTACAACATTTCACCAACCATTAAAGTTATTTGCTAACGTGCCCTATTACATCAAATGTTTAAGAGACTACCTCTTTTTCAGGCTTATGGAAATGTTTCACAATATTGTTCACAGCTTCCCCTATGCCTTCTTGGATTTGACCTGCATTAGGTTCTGAAAGAAATAAAACAGTAAGTAATTTATTCATTAGACTTATATGTCTCCAAGGACCAAACCGTGATGCATATAGTATTCTCTCTTCCAATGTTACTTCTACAACAAATCTGTGATTTAGTTGACAGGGAGGGAAGTCACCAAGTGACTGACCAAAAATCATCTCAATAATTTCCAGGGTTGACTTGAACCAAATTTCAAATCAGGGTCTCACTGTTCTAGTTCAATAATTTACCAGAGCGCTGCACTGTCTTTGTCTCTCAGATATACACTTTCAATTTTGCTGAGAAGTGACTTTAAATTTAGCACTTCAAGCACAGCAGCCAGGAGATTTTGAAAGATGGCATAGGCAGGGTCCACTATTATGAGATGCAGTGCCAGCCAACCATACTGTAGGTTTTAATGGAGGGCAAGTGACAAACCCTTGTCAGGATATCATGGCCCAAAATATCACTTATGGCCTTGCAGCCAATGTCTGGCTTGAGGGTAGAATGAAAGGCAGGGGGTCTGCATCATGCATATTACATTGTTTTTTTCATTATTACTGTTAAATAGTAGGCACCTACACAGACAACTTGGACAACTGTAAAATATGCACTGTATTTATGGAGTGCAAGATAATCAATAGCCACCAATCGTGACATCTGTCATCACAGAGTTGAGTGCCTGAATGTCAGTTGTTTGGAAACAACAATAAGTAGGACAGCGTTACAGCTGTGAGGCTTGTGAGCTTCTCAAAGAAATATAATTGCTTCAGGTAGCCTTTCTTTGCTTGCTTACTTGCTTGCTTACTTGCTTTTTTTAAAATGGTACTTGATTTTTAAAAAAAATCAATGCTTTTATATTCACCATAACATTAAAAATAACAAAAATGTGTATTTCAGAAATTGGGACTAGACCAACCTAAGAAAATTTTGGTCCATTAGAACTAATTTTATATTAAAGCAGGGATGCTTGTTTGAAAAATCTCACTTCCTAAATATCATCAGATTCTGGCTGCAATGTATGAGATGTCACTGAAGAATTAAAATATCAAGAGCAGGGAAGTGTTGAAAACACCTGGACTAAAAGCTCAGTGAAGCTTAAAAGTCTGGTAGAGTAACAGGATTCTTAATTAATAGAAGCTTGGCCTGACTCAGCCAAGATCCTTATGTATCTACTACATGTGGGAAAAGTTAATACGTGTAACACCAAGTCTACTAAAATTCTAAAGATTTATCTCTCTTTGGCAACAGATTTCCCCCAATAACTGCCTTGTATGCCTAATATCAATGCAAGAAGCTATTACTGAAGGTAGCTACTCGTACTTATATTCTTCCCGGTGAGGGAAGTGATGCTCAATTTTCGGGCCATAGTTGGGGATTTTTGTTGAGGTGGAGTCCGGCACTGTTTCCCCAAATCTTCTTCGGATGATGATGGTAATAACTCTCCAATGAGTATCCGTTCCAAGCTTCCATCGTCAACACCTTTTCCCAACCATCTTCCACAAGGGAACCTGAAGGCAGAAAGGAAGATGCAGTTGAGTTCTGTGTTCTTGCCAAGACAGGATTAATTGCACAGCATCTTGCACACAAGTGTTGCATATCACATTCTCAGTTTCTGGTCAGCCCAGAAGTTTGAGATCACTGCAGAATCAATATATATCTTAGCCATGAAGACTCCTACAGCCAGAAGGGAGAAGTTATTTGCAGTATCAACTCTTCTGCACATTAACTGATTTCCTAGAATTGTTTGAATATTGTATACATAGATAAATGGTGCTTTATGGTATAATGGGACATGGAATTCGGCTGGATTTTGGCTAAGCAACATAGAAACTGAAGTGTTTTTCTAGCTATGTTGTGCTTCCTGAGAATGCTCACTCTTCCCCACCCACCCAAAGCACAATGTTCCTACAAAGATAAAACTTTTTTAAAAAAATCCAGAGCAGAGAATGCTTTTAAACTTTTATAGCTGTAATATAATCAAGAAAAACAAAATACAAATGTTTGTACAGCATGTAAATCTGATTTATAGAGCTCAATTTCCTTGTCTGATTTGGTCTAGCTCGGTTCAACTTTTGACTTTCTATTAGCAGATGAATGCTTGGTGGTGGTGGTTTTGCCTTTTTTGGATCTGTTGTTAAGAAAAGGACATCTTTCTACTTGAAAACTTGCAGATTTCTTATAAAGCACTGCCAGACTGGACAAATAATTATTTTCTCTTTGAACAATTAGAATCTACTTTGAGATTACAATCTGGCGAACATTAAAACCACTCAATAAAAACTTTTAAATTTTGCTTTAAACAATGGTCACATTTTCAGGGCCACCGTAACTTCAAAAGGTCACTAAATATATGGCTGTAAGTTGAGGACTACCTATACATGAAAATAGTCCTATCCAGTTATGCTGACACTGCAAGGACATGAACATGAAGTTGAATCTGTGGTGGCCATTTAGAAATGATTTGTGTTTTCCGTGCTTACTTGTAGGTGTGCCCAGTGATTTCATTCCTGACCATGACACAATCCACGAGCCACTTGGCTAACAGTCCAGAATTGTCATGTCCTATCTGAACTGTGGTTAGCTTTCCCAGGTTTTGACACTGTAAAAGAAAAGGAGGGGGGAAAAAAAAGGAGGGGGAACATTTATATCCTAATTGTGCTTCTTGTATACAGAGTAGGCAAAAATCACCCCTCCCCTGCTTTTTTTTTTTTTTTTTGCTTAAAAAAAAAAGGTTGGGTTGATGAAGCTTGAATGTATATTACAAATGAATGGTCTGAGAGAACAAAGCAATTGTGGTCTTATTCACATATGTATCCATTGTTTGATGACTGTATGGATTGCTGAAATCCAATGAGTCAGACAGAAGTTTGTTTCAGCAAATGTCACTTCCAGCACAAAGCAGTTAATTCATACAAAGAGCCATTCGCCATCCAGGAGAATAAACAAATATAATACCAAATGATGGACACGCACACTTGAATAGTTTTGCTGACTGGTAGCTAAATGTGTGAAATCAGGCTTCCGAAAGCATTATGTCTGAAGCAATGTGGATATTTCATAAACGGGGGAGAAAGGCTAAAAACAGTTTCCTTAAATAAGGCTACATTTGAAACCCTTTATTACCTGATGTAATAAAAGGCAGGGAAGTGGACACCTGTCATATAATTTTTTTAAAAAACAACAGAATGAACAAATTCATTTTGATAAAAATGAAGACACACAGAAATACGAAGGGCAGATTCAGGCTGGGGTTGAATTCTATATGCCAAGTACTTTCCTCAACAACCATAAGATAAAAATATGCCACTCTTATAGAATTGCAGCTGTTATACAAGCTACAATGACATGATCAGGCAAATCATTGTCAAGGCTATGAGAAAAAGTTCTACGACCACTATTAACAATTTCCTTTATTTATTCCATTAGCTGACAATAATATTCAGGCTCTTACGAATTTGATTTACATCATTAACGCAACTCTGGAAATGAAACATCACCAGAATATCATGTTATGAGTGATGGGGGGGAGGACTTTTTTTTAAAAAGGCTTTATTGCCAAATCTTTAAAAAAGGAAAACAGGCAGGATAAAATTTGCTTCTATTGCATATGACAGTAGAGGTACTAAGGGTTTATTGAACAGCAGGCATGTTTCTTTACCTACCAACAATGCTGCACACATTTGTGCATTCACATTTGAACGGAATGCTGTGCTACGCTCAAAAAGTTTATCCCAGGTTTTTGAACAAGCACTTTCTGCAGATACTCAAAAATCCCACACTTGCTGTAGCAGGCAAGGAAGCACCCAACGTTGAACTCACCTCAAAGGTCATTTCTAACAAGTTCTTTGGAATCTGCATAATGCCAGTATCACCCAGTTCTCCAGAAACACAAATCCAAGGGTTTGATGTGGTGATTACGTTGCTTAGCTTTTTAATGGGGATAATCACAGTTCTATATGGAATCACTGTAATAGCAAAACGATGATAATTACAAGTCTGTTGAAGCCAGCCATAAATACAGCTTCTAGCAAGAAATAATACTAATGTATTGCAATTTCAGCAAAAAAAAGCCCAAATTAGAACAGCATCTAGACAACGTAACTGTTATCCAAATACACCCTCATTTTGCCCCGTGTCCTATACAGCTAATCCTTGACTTATAACCATAACTGGGACCAGAATTTCCGTTGCTGAGCAAGATGGTTAACTGTGTTACACCTGATTTTATGTTTTTTTTACCACTGTTGTTAAGTGAAACACTGTGGTTGTTAAGTGAATCGTGCAGTTGTTAAGTGAATCTCCCTTTCCCCCATTGACTTTGTTTGTCTGAAGCCAGCTGGGAAGGCCGCAAATAGCAGCCACATAATGCAAGTGGATTGACAAGTGCCTGAATTTTGATCATGTGACCATGGGGATGCTATAGAGATTGTATGATGACCCAGGGTGGGATACAAAATAAACACAGTCACAAAAAACAGGTGAAGCCCCTTTTATTCCTTCACTTTGCTTCCAAGCTCCAAATATCCTTGACTGGAGACAAAAAACTTTCATACAAGCAGTTACAAGGAGGAGGAAATGCCGTTTAAATTATAAAGAGTAAAAAACAACACAAACCAGGCAAGATAAGGGCTTGAAGACATCCACAGATATCAGAACACACACCGGGAAGGACGCCAAACTCAGAGAGGAACAATAAACTAGAGATATTGCCACGCTTTGTTTCCAGCACTCGCCCGTAAGCATGTCTGTCCTCTTATCCAGTTGTCACAGCTGCAGCCCACGAAGAGGATCAAGGCCCTCTCCTCCCCAGTAGACCACGTGTCTTCCTTATTCTCTCCTCCCTGCATGCCCTAGGATGGAGAGGGGATGGGTCTGGGTTCCCCTCTGACTGCCCAGCCAGCCTCTGCCCTTTTTCTCAGCCTCCTCCACAATCTCTGGAGCCACATTTCCACTCCGTGGGCTGTTCCTCCTCTCCCTCAGAGTCAGTATCCACCAGGGGCATGACAGATTGTAAATACTAGTCATAAGTCATTTTTTTTCAATGCCATTGTATGTCTACTGAATGGTTGCTAAATGAAGGTTGTAAATCAAGGATTCCCTGTACTCAAGGCTCTAACTTGTATATTGCATTTAAGTATTATTGCTAATGGATATTGATTGACACATTCCTATTTAATTGTTTTTCTGAATGGAAGGCTACCTACCACTTTATCTTAAGGTTTCTGTTATGTGTGAGCCACACATTTTAAAATCAGAAAAGTATTGCTTAGAGGCAGCCCAAGCATTAAAGAGAGAAGAAAAACACTTTATATCATCTAAACATGCTAAAAAGTAGCTCATATTCTGAAAAGCAAATAGGCTTCTTAAACAGGAGTTTCAGTCACACATTTTTGAGAAGCAGCTTCACAAAGAGTGCTCCTTCTCTCACAGGATCCAAGGCTAGTCAGTTTTTTTCCCTATAATATATAACATTTTACCACCACCACCCAATACATTCCTTGTATTTGGTTCTCTCTCATGCTTTTTAACATTTATAAGAAGCTGTTAGAAGAGTCATTTGTCTTCTAGCCGCTTCTAGATCTAGGTGAGGTACATTATCAATATGCAGATTATGCCAAACTGTTCATCAGTACCCTAAGCCTGTCTGAAGAGAACCTTGCTACAGTGACCCAAACTTTTATTGTCACTTGTCTAGACGACCACTACTACTACTACTACTGAAATGAAACTACTCTACATGAGGTTACCTTTGAAGATTGCTCAAAAGCAACAATTCAGAATGTTAGTTGGCTGGCACTCATAGCCATGAGCATAATTACACTTCTCTTGCTGCCAATAGGTTTCTCAGTGCAATTCACAGTGCTGGTTTTTAAGCTGTAAATCTCTTTTAAGCCTTTATACCAGAGGTCTCCTAACTTGGCAACTTTAAGACTTGCTCTATGCTGGCTGGAGAATTCTGGGAGTGGAAGTGCACAAGTCTTAAAGTTGTCAAGTTTGGGGACCCCTGCTTTACACCTTTGTACCTGGAGGACTGTCCTCTCAAGTCAGAACTGACTCATCCTAAGATTTCAATTCTGGGGAAATTTGCTGGTGATGTCCCATCATCATGAGATTTTGCTGGGCTGAGGCAAGGAGATGCTGCTTTTCATTCACGGCCTCTGTACTTCAGGACAACCTCCCTCCTGGAAGTTAGATTTGGAGGCAACCTTCTAAAAGTTAGCTAAACTACTTATTTTTCATTGTGCACATTAAAATGGTTTAAACTGTTTTAAATGTCATTTTGCATATTCAGTACTTAGGTACTTGTGAGGCTAAGTTTGGAAAATCGGACAATTAACAAATTGAAACCAAGCTTCCCTGCAGGGATGTTGAATTCTGCACAGAAGAGAAAATAACATCAGCATGACTTGGCTAGCTGAAAGGATGCATCTTGCATAGCAAAATCGTTGTCTTTTTATTGTATGCTAACGTGTGCATCCACTAGATGTTGCTGTTACTACACAGCCAAAATGGGAAGACAGATAAATTTAGAAACTGCAGATTCATGTCATTTTTATTTTTAGAAAACTGGAAAAATCAGAGGCAAAAATCAAAGAAAGAAGCCCCAACCTAAAAAAAAAAAGAAGTCATTCTTGTCCCGTTTCCATAGCAGCAGGTTAAGGCATATATTACTATGGAATGATGCTCACAAATAAATGTTATTTGTAAGATATGTAATACAAATGTATATCTCAGTGCAATACATGGTTCAGATGTGTCACCTTTAAGCTGTTGCCATTATCCCTGAGCTGCAAATATTTCTATCAGCACCAGGAAGGTAGTTCTACCAGTTGCCTTCCAAATTTTCCCACAATGCTACCAATATATCATTCCAGGGCATTGTCGGAAATTAAGACCTCTTTCTTCCTTCCTGCACAAAGCTTAATCCAGCTGAGTCCTCCTCTTCGGGGTGGCCATTTTAAACCACAGCTGCATTCGTCTTCAGGGGGGGAAAAGACCAAGCCCAGGAGGGGAGATGCGGCTCCCCTCAACCTGGCTTGCGGCTTCCCCTTACTCCGTCGCCCCCCGCAAGACAGCTTCAGCCCCTAATCGTAATGATCGGGGCTCTCCAACGAAAGAGCACGGACCATAGCCGCAGAGAGTCGCAATCTATGGTCCGTCAGCGAGGAGGCTCCGCCTTCTTCCCAATGCTTTTGGTTTTTTTCTATTGATAGTTAGAACTCTTCTGGCTTGTTGTGTTTTTCCTCTATCTGGTTTTTTTTTACAAGCCACACAGAATCATTCAGGAATTGGGTAGATAAATACATCAACAGTACTATTAGAAGTGTTCGTATTGTCTTGGGAATCATGCAAAAATGAATGGAAACTACACTGTATGTATGAAGTGGTTGTAAATCAGCAGGTCTTGCAAAAAAAAACCCCACCCCGATAGCAAACCAGGGCCATATGATTGACGTTATGCTGATTCCCAGAAGTTCTCCATCTTTGTTGTTGTGACCAGATGGCTGGATTTGACCCAAGGGACTTTCAAACAGTGGCCCTGTGACATCTCTGACTCAGCCTAAACCCACTTGCAGATTTGGTGAAAAAGACAGAAATCCTGGATCATTCAATGCCTGATATATTAAGTTCAGGGAAATGAGTATGATACACATCATTTAAAAAAATATATAAATTTTAAAAACCTAGAAAATTAAAACAGATTATGTCAGGATTCCATAGTATCTAGATTTTAAAAATCTTTTAATTGTTCAGACCATTAAACCTCTTTTGCTTGGTCACATTTAAAGAGAAGAACTCTAGCAGCATTTCCCAGGCAACCCATGGATCAGAAGGCATTATTCAGATATTATTTTGTAATATTATTTTTGGCTCAGAAAAACACAACCTGGGGTGAGATGGGAGGTGGAGAGAGGTAGAGGACTATGATCTACTAAAAGGTTATTTCACTGAATTATTTGTAACTTTTTTTAAAAAATCCAGTCTGTTATAGAAGCAGGCCAGAAAATAAATACATGAACCTAAACTTAAAATAATCACAAACATGTCTAAAATTAACATGGATTGAAATTAGCGTGAGCCATCTATTAGAATGTTATAGGTAACTGGATGTTTTATATGATCCAATATGTTTTTTCATCTCAAAGTGTTTTATTTAATTATTTTATCAATATCTGCCCATCTGTTAATGTAAAAAAATATTCGCTGTTTGGCTTAAATGGAAAAATAGCAGATACGACAACAACAAAAATATCAGTCTAAAAGCAGCAATTAAAATAGCTTCAGGATAAAAATTACTTATTTTCAAAAATAAGCAAGTTAATCTGGCAATGGAGAAATTAGAAATTAGAAATGTTTCCTCCAGAGGGTGTCCATAAATATAAACAAGGAACTCTAAGGACTCTGGGATCTGTTAGGTAAATACAAGGACACCTACTTTTTTTATTTTTCAGATTCTTTTTAATTTAAACACATAAAGTGATGTTACCATGCTGCAACCAAAGCAAACTGTATAATCTTAATTTCCAAAAATTTCCTGGACCAACATTTATCCTGAAGGGATTCTCTGCTTTCTGATAAAATGAGAGTTTTATGATGTCCACCACTATCAAGTCAACCATTTGGGGAGAGTGCTCTTCAAATGCTCCATGAAGCCACCCCACGGTCCACCCCAAATCTAGTACTGTTATCCTTAAGACATGCCACACCCTCAAGATTAGCAGCAGAGTGGCAGTTATAATCTGGAATAGAATAACTGTTACTAAACTTTTGTACCACAACTCTAACTCATACCTGTTGCTTGACGTTACAATGGATAACAGGGTTCCATGGGTGAAGAAAACCCACCATTCAAAAGACTATAGTCTAGAACATTTGTTTTTGGGTTAATGTAAGCATGATTTAAACTACTTTGGAACCATTAATTAATACAGTCTATTGATTAATAGAGTGAAAATACCATATAACCATTCAAAATCCTGGAAGTCACCTGCCTTTTTGCGAAGACCTAAAGATCTTGGGTCCTGCAGAAGACCTTCTCCATAAGTATATAATAAAGTTCTTGAATGCACCCACGTTCTGAACCTTGGAAGGTGGTAGGAAGATGGGAATTTCTCAGGAATGGCCCCCTGACTTCACCGTGCTTTGCAGCTCTAGACTAAGATGTGTATATTCTTCCATATTTTAAACACTTTAGTTATCCAAGATATATTTCTGTCCCTTATGCATTATTTTAAAAGTACGTAATTTTATATTGTGCATTTCTTTTTTATTCTGATTTTATTGTGTTATTTATTTATTCATTCAAATTCTATAGGCACACATCTTAACTAAGTGACTCTGGGCAACTATGAAATATCATGCTATAGAATTCATTTACTAGGCATTTAAATATTGTAATGATAATTTATATTATTATTATTAAACAAGTTATATTATTAATTATAGTTAAATAAACAAAATATGAATTTGGCCACTTCTTAAACTGTCTTCCCCAACTGAAAATCTTTTAAATTTATAGATTTCAATTCTCTCCCAGCAGGTCCATTGCTGAGAATTCTGGGAGTTGAAGTCCATATTAGCTGGAAAATATCCAGGTTGGGAAAGTTGTAACATAACATAATGTAGCATAACATACATTGTGCTATTATCCTGTGATAATTCCCAGAAAATTCCAGATAATTCCCTTTGGATGGCTTGATTACAGGTTTTTTAATGGAAGTATACAGTCAGCCTTTTATCCCTACTTACTGATGGTAGTGAAGACACTTGTAAAGCAGAAGTAATTCACAGCATTGAGAGAAAGAAGGTGATAGAGAAATTGTTCCCGTTCTTCTTCACAACGCAGGAAGGCATACCGCTTGTACAGTTTCCTGCAGGGAGTAAGAAATATCTTACGAACAACGAGTAAAGAATCAAAAGAATTCTGAGCTCAAGAAACTCAGTGACGTAACAAAATCTAACTCAAACTCTCCCCCTCCTCCATTTCAATTCTAGGCCAGTCAAGTTTTCTGTCTTTCAGTCTCATAATTTAGAACTGAATGAAGAGTTAATTGCCATGCTGGTTGAGGCTGATAGTAGTACTTTCAAGAACATTAACTGGAAAAGCTACTTTGGAACAACACAGGATCTTCACTGAAACTCAGGCTACTTCAATTCCAAGCAAAGGTTCCTAATACTCAAGTAGAATTAAAGAGAGGCTTCATATGCAATCCCAAATTTGTTTAATTTGTTTAATTAGTACGAAGCCCCCTTTGACTTTGAGTGACTTTCTCTTGGAAAAGATTCACATCCAATTGCTACCTGAAATGAAGATTCTAGAACCGTAATGGCGAACCTATGGCACGTGTACCACAACTGGCACGCACAGCCATTTGTGCCAGCACACGAGTCACAGACAAACTTACCTCACTGCGCATGCTGATTTTTGGCCCGTTTGAGGCCTTTTTTGGCCTCCCAGAGGCTTGAGGAAAGCTTCTGCAGCCTTTGCAGGCCGAAAAATAGACCTCTTTTGTCATTTCCGGTATTTCCAGAAATAAGGGAAGTGATGAAACGGGCCTATTTTTCAGCCTACAAAGGCTGCAGAAGCTTTCCTTAAGCCTCTGGAAGGTTGAAAATCAGCTGGGAGGTGCAGTGCAGGTAAGGGGGCACTGCGGGGAGGGATTGCGCATGCATGGTCAGGGGGTGTGGGAGGGCGCATGCATTGCCTTCTGGGTATTGGCACGCGAGCGCTCACATTTTTGGCACAGGAGTCCAAAAGGGTTAGCCACCACTGTTCTAGGAAGGACCAACCTTGGAGAACTTACTTTGCCAGAGCTTGATTAGAGAGGAGCTGTTTGAGATGTTGGGATAAGAGCTTCTTTTCAAGAGACAGTCTTATCCATGCCCGAGCCCGACCCACATCAGTTTTTATTTCACTCATGTTCTGAATGTGCCTTCAGGAAAAAAAAAAAAAGAAGAAGCACAATTAACATCTATTGGAAAGCATTTCCACACTACAGAAAAAAATTGACTATTAGTGTAAGGCTGGAGAAACCTCAAGCTCATGGAATAAGAATCAAGAGAATGTCCTTTCAGCTCATTAACAAATTGTGTGACCAGCAGTGAGATCCTACCTGTTCCACTACTGGTTTGGTGATCACACATGTGCGCGCGCACCTAACGTGCACCTTTCCACACACCAACTGAGGCCTGCAGCTGAGAGGATAAAGAAAAGAAAAGCGCAGAGGCGGGTGGAAGGGCCGATCCTGCACTTTTCTCTTCCTTCTCCTCTCAGCTGATCCTCGGAGGCTTTTTTTAACTACCAAACCGGGCCAAACCAGTAACATATCACCACTCTGTGTGACCCAGAATCTCCATCTAGAGCAGGGGTGTCCAACCTTGACAACTTTAAGACTTGTGGACTTCAACTCCCAGAATTCCTCAGCCAGCAAAGAGTTTCTTTGCAGTGAAATTAAAGGTATGTAGGGAATGGTAATAAAATTATAAATAAGAAGAGAAATTTAAAAGGGAAGTCTAGTTTTCTACATGATTCACTACAAAATTTATGTTGTGATCTGGTCAGCACAAGATAATAAAACAAGGCCTATAGATTTGGACTACTTGGGAGTTCTCAGAATGAATTATCATCCCTTTGGTATAGTAGAGCTACTTTGGTGTAGAGGTAAAGGTGTTAAAAACCAGGAGACTGTGAGTTTTAGTGCTGCCATAGGCATGAAAACCATCCGGGGGACTTTGGGCCAGTCGCTCTCTCTCTCAGCCCAACCCTCCTCCCAGAGTTGTTGTTGTTATGGAGATAATAGGAGAAGGAAGGAGTTATTAATTATACTGGCCATGTTGAGTTATTAAAAATAATAAAGACAGGGTAAAAATATAATAAATAAATTATGGAAAAGGAAAGAGTAGCTTAGCAAGCTGAAAAGGCTTGGTCATTGGGCCTGTACAGCAGAATAGGGCTGGTGCAACTTTTTTTCAGTTTAAAGACCATGCTTAGTCTTTGTACAGTGTGCTGGGGGAACCATTCCCCCAAAAAATAAACAAGGTTAGAAAGCAAATTGAAATGAAGAAAATGAAACAAACCAGCCACTGAAATATATGCAAAATCCACTGATATGTGCAAAACTTATGTTTTCTCTCACACTCAAAAGTAACATCTCAGCAGCAAATTTTTATAGAGGAGCCCCACAGTCTGTGAACCTCAAGGTCCCAGGATCTCAGCCATGGCCCTGTAGTTGGAGAAGTATGACCTGAAAACCGCATATTTAGGGCAAGCTCCCATATATCATAAATGGCACAACGACAAGAGTTAGGCTAAGCAAGCAAACCAAGCAAAAGTTGTGTGTAGTCAAAAACAAGTGCATTTTGACGGAATGGATCCTGCAATTCTGGTTCTTTGCGCCTTCTCCCAATTCCCATTCTTAGACCAAGTGAGCAAAGGGAAGGGATGGTGCAGTGAATATGTGCTGCTTGGAAGAAATTTCCTCCCTAGCACCTCCCTATGCCAGCCCTGCCCCCATTCTTGCAGCAATTGCTGCACCGTTGTAGCAAAGGTGGATTCCACCGTGTACCACACGGCTGCAATTCATTACAATGTATGGAAACTTTAAAAAAAAAAATACTGCAGAGCTTGCTTGCTGCTGCACTGGAAATAGTGCTGCTGTCAACACTTAATTAACATATCCCAACCTTCCTTCATCAGTTTTTGCACACAATAACAATGCAAACTGTGGTTCCCTCCACTGCTTGCATGAAATTAAGAGGTTAAATGAGCCCTTCTGATTCATCCAGCCATTTAAAGAGTGAGATAATCTTCTCCCAGCTCCTTTTGTAGTTTTTAGTGACTCCCACAGCTCCTCTCCTTGAGCTGTGACTCACACAACCATCCAAGCTGCTATAAAACAAGACTCCTCTCTTTTTGGGGGGGCACTGTCTTTGACAAGCAGCTCTTGGGGCAACACACACTGCACAACCAGGCATGTGATCAAAAGTCTTTGAGAAATATGATAAGCACGTGATGAAAAACACTCACTTGTAACTATTTAAAGCCTTTTGATAGAGACAACATCAAAGCTGAAACTTCCCACTCCTCGATTTTTGATGAGTTCCATTTAAAGCACAGCTTTGGTGACATCAATCATTTTCCTGATACTACCAAGGAAAATGCAAGCAAGCGAGTAACAACGGGAGAATAAATAATATTAGTGGCACCCAGGAGAAGCCCTAGCAGCCTCAGATCAAAAAGCTAAAAGCTTCGTTCCTGGCTTCTGCTTTCTCTGCTGTATGCATAAATATGCTCAAAGCAATGAGGCAGGGAAGCAGATCAGACCTGGCCAACGATAAGTCTATTATGCTGCAGCTCAGCAGGGTGCTATAATCTGGGAAGGAATAATCATGTTCAGGCTTTTGGCAAGGATGCTTTGAATATGCCGTCCTGTGCACTAGCTTGGATCTAGATCAAGGGTGTCAAACTAGTTTTCTTCGAGGGCCGGATCAGCTTTGTAGTTCTCCTCTGTGGGCCAGCTGGGGTGGGGAGATGGGACGGACGCCTCCTGCAGCACCCTGCCGGCCAAAATGGGGAATGAGGGGGCATGTGCTGGAGGCCGTCCATGGGGGGCTCCAGTGCTGCAGGAGGCCGTCCAGGCCGAAAACGGGGCATGGAGGGCCACACACTGCCCCCGTGCCCTGTTTTGGATGCCAGAGGCACTGTGGGCTGGCCCTTTGCTATTTCCAGGCTGGCCCTGTGGGCCAGATTTAAGTACCCCATGGGCCTTGAGTTTGATACCCCTGATCTAGATGACTGAAACCAGTGCATATGTGCTTTCTCATAGAACTCGACAATTACCGGTAGTCCTCAACTTACAACTGTATAATTGAGCTTGGCAGTACATGTAGGCCACCGGCCGAGCATCCAAAATGCAGTCACGTGACCATCATATCTGGATCTGGGTCACGAATACCTTTTGGGAGAGCTGAACTGAAAGTGAACATTGTTTTAGAGACAGAGACAAAGAGGATATGAAGTTTGGGCTTTTTCAAATGAACTGAGTATTTGTGTAGCTCAAAATACTTACATAGAATGGAAATCTCTTCACGTACACTCATGGCATACATACAAATTGTTTATCTTAAGACACATCCACATCCACAACCAGAAAGGAGTATGCATCATAACAAAGCAGGTAGACCTTCAGAAATGGCAATGGGCCAGCCATATTACACAACGAACAGATCAACACTGCACAAAAATAACTCTTGATTGGTTACCATTTAACCTTAAAAGACCCAGAAAATGCCCAAAGAAACACTGGGGAGGTGATGTAATTCATTTAGAGGTGTTACCTGCAAACAACTTGCAGCATGTTGAAGCATTTGGAAAGCAGCTCAAGGGGCCTTCATTCTGGAGTAGAATGATATGGGATGATAATACAGATAGTCCTCAACTTACAACTGCAATTGGGACCGGATTTAGAGTCTTAAGTTGTTACGGTCATAAGTTAAAGCGCCCATGTGACTGGATCTGATTTTACAACATTTTGGGGCGAGATCATTAAATGAATCGTTGTAGCCGTTAAGCAACCAGTCCTAAATCAAGAACCACCTGTAATAATAATGATAGATAATTCCATCTTCCTTCCAGGGCCTATAGGCAACATCCATAAACTACACTAACAGAGATGTTGTCAAGCCTGAAGCTGACCTGCCTGTGGCCTGTCCCTTTGCATTGGGGCTTTTGTTTCTATCGTGAGTTATCCTCACATGGTTTCAGGCTAACACAATTTGGAGTTGAAGGGGGAGAGTAGAGATAGATCAGAGTTTTGTAGTCAAAACAACATAGCTCTCTTTTTAGTCAGAGACATTCCAACGGCTGGCTGGCTGGCCAGAGGAGGAGGAGGAGAGAAGTCGCCAAGCAACCAGCCAGTATCCTGATTGGACAATGTGATTTATTGTTTTGAGAAAACAAGAAACTTTTACTTTTAATGTGGTGGAAAGCGCGGGAACCTTCAGTGCTGGCTTTCCACCAGTTTGTGCCTAGATGATGTATCTGAATAATGTTCTGACCAAGGCTTCCTAAACCGTAATTACGCACACACTTAAGACTTAATTTATTGCAACTCTGGGAATTGTTTTCATTCCCAGTTGGAATTAATCTCAAACAGTCCCGAGAGATAGGCACACACCTTTCCTTTTCTGTGAAGTGCTGCCAATAACAGATGTATCAAATGAACTAGAACAGGCATGATATTCCCCTCTGAAAAAAAAATCGGGGCCGGCCAAAAGAGACCCCCACCGCGTGCCAAGAAATCGCTGCCCAGCTCCCTTTTCCTGCCGCTCAGCGGCCTCTGCTCGCACCGCCCGCCCGCCCGCCCGGCTCCGCTCAGGTATCCAGCTGGGGCTGTCAGGAGTTGCTACCGCCGGCGCGCTCAGCGCCAGTCCCGTTGCCTGGGAAGGGAAAGGCAAAACCAGGAGCCGCTGCTGCCGTTGCAAAGCGCCGCCACGGCTCTTCCTTTTGCCTTTCCCTTCCTGAGGCAACGCGGACTGGAGCCACGCAGAGCCGCGCCAGCGGTAGCAACTCCTGACTCGGGCCTCCGAGGGAGGGGAAGGAGGAGAAGAAGGGGGAAAGGGGGCGATTCCAAAAACCGGAATTCGATTTTAATCGGAAGAATATCATGTCTGCTAGAAACACAAACCAACCGAAGTACAAAAAAACCAACCGAAGTACAAAGAGCTTCAAGAATGACTCTGAACCGATCGAACTATTTTGCTTCCTGCAAAGGTTTCATCACCTTTGCCTGTCCTTTATACCTTATGGGAGGGGCAATCACCTCCAAGCCTTACTCCCAAGTCACCCCTTTTGTCTCAGCTGCTCTTGCCTTCTAGCAGCTCTGCGCATACTCGCACTGGGAACAGGCTCCCCTGGGTCCTCTATCTCGCTGGTGCCAGACTCCGAAGGCTCTGGAGTCAGCATCCCACTCCCAGATGGTCCTGGGCCCATCCCTGCATCGAACGCAGGACCTTCGTCCAAGTCCTCTCCAGACTCCCTGACTGGTCCCTGTTCTTCCCCACTGTCCGATTCCGCTACCATCTGTACCAGCTGCCTGCGAACCTCAACAAATAAACCTGTTCTTTGAGGAGATGGATTGCCTTGGAGTTCGGTTTGCGATGGGTATATTAACCTGACAAATGTGATGAATGGCCTAGGTGTCCTACATGATTAACTGGAGGGTTGAACTGTTGTCCTAGCCTAGTCTACCATTACTGTCCAATTTACAACATTTCCTGAAAGGAGGAATCCTGTCTCACTTCCTTCTCATATTATTTTTATTCAGACTCACAAACCTCTCCACGGTAAACTGTGTTTGACAGCCATAAAGCTCTGATGCATAAAGTAGCCCTTTTATTTTTCCATTTGAAGCATAAATCTTTAAAACCAAAGTTTTAGGAATTAAATGTCCTACCTCATATCACTGATAAGTGAAACTCTTAAAGTAGGTAACATAAGACCCATGTCAGATTTCCTTCTTTCTGGTCCAACAGCAACTGTAGAGTGGTAGCGAGGAGAAGATTCATTAATTTATTAGTAACATGTTCAGTACAGAAATCTACTAAAGTATTAAACCTCTTTGAGAAATCTACCCAAATTAAGTCACAGAAAGAATAGCCTTGGCTGTGGCAGTTGGCTGTCCCTTTTATTTAATCCAGAGCTACGTCTGAACATTTCAAGGGGAATCATCAAAAACTTGACTCTTGATTTTGTTGACAAGTAGGGGTTTTTTTTTTCGTATCCGTACTGCAGAAGGTTGCCATTGCCTTGTTCCATGATGCTTTTTGACATCCCAGTCTATTTTCTGTTCCAGATGAACTTCATCCACATATTAACTAGGACCAATTAAGTTTAGCTTTTGTGCTAGACAGGGCAAGCCAAAGGTTGGCACCAAACTACATTTATTCCAAAGAATTTTTACACTTGAGAAAAGTTTTAATGTAAACATACAATGCTAAAATAGAAAAAAAGCAACTTATACCTAAACATATAACCTGATATCAGTTTTTACATCTCATATTTTTCATATCAGTAAAATAAAAACACTCCCTGATCTCAGTAAGTTTGTTAGAATTATTCATTCTGACCAGATAAAGACTTAAATATTTATACAATTTAACAGGTGAGAAAAGAATTTTTGACCTTCCTGACTAAAATAAAAGACTTTACTTTCTGTCCAGTCATATAATCCCAATTGATTCCTTAGATCTTTCACTTTTGTTTTACTCTCCCAAACTTTCATCATCATTCCCAACTGACAAATATTTGTACCTTCCTAATCAGAGAGCGAGGGAGAGCATTAAAAATATGAATACATGCCAACAAATCTGCTTAAATGGATATTTGTACCTAGAAGAGGTACGGTAAACCTTTGATTTGTGCTATTTTCTTTGATGGAGTAAAATAATCATTTATCCTAACTTACAAGAATAATAGCTTTTTTAATTTCATTATATACATTATACTAAAATGCTGCAACTATGCAAGACCATCTGAGACATTATATTCTTGGGTGTAAATATGCATCTACCACTAAAGATATTATTTTATTACTGAGTAGAAATCAGATGGTTTAGATGAGGGGTGTCAAACTCAAGGCTGGGGAGATGGATCCGGTCTATGGGGTGCTTAGATCTGGCCTGTGGCGCTGCCCTGGAAACAGTGAAGGAGTGGCCCGCGGTGCCTCTGCCAGTGAAAATGGAACTCAATGTCCGTTTTCGCTGATAGAGGGTTGCAGGAGGCCATCACAGGCCAAAATAAAGCTCAGGAGCCTGTTTTCTCTAGCAGAGCACTCGGGCCACCACAGGCGCCGCTGACACAAGTGACGTTGAGCTGGCCATGTCCACCCCAGCCGCCCGAAGTCAAACACAACCCTGATGTGGCCCTCAATGAAATTGAGTTTGACACCCCTGGTTTAGATCCACTATTTCAAGTCCAAAGAGCAATTATTAAAAAAAAAAAAAAAGGATTTGGGGGGGGAAAAAACTAGAGTCTCTGTCAAAGGTTCCATCCTTCCCAAAGCTGAGCTGTCATTTACTTTTTCCTTCATTGTCTCTTAATAGTCCTTCTAATAGTTCTTGGAACATTATCCCTGCAAACATCTGTAATACTCACCTGGAGATTCTGCAAGCTGCTCCTGCTTCTCTTCTCTTTCCTGGTACTGAATTAAATGGGACCACAATGCAGATTTCCCCTTTTTATAACAATAAACAGATAATTAGAACACAGAATATAACAGGGTTGGAAGGGGCCTTGTAGATCATCTAGTCCAGCCCGCTGCTCAAGCAGGAGATCTTATTCCATTCTGAACAAATGGCTGTCCAGTTTCTTCCTGAAAACCTCCAGTGATGGAGCACCCACAACTTCCAGAGGCAAGCCATTAATTGCTCTTACTGTCAGGAAATTTCTCCTTAATTTAGATGGGATCTCTCTCTTTAATAGAACTTAAAACCATACCAGATTATAAGAATCTGAAGTCTCATGTCAAAATTTACATGAGATTGCTTGGAGATTTCATTTACTGATTTGGAGTTTGGAATCATCATTAATTATAATTTGACTCTGGACCAGTCAAATTAGGCTGTTCAAACATTTCCAAACCTCTTCCAAGACATGGGACAAGATATTCAGCAATGAATGTTTTAGGCAAAGCAATGTATAGAAGTAATACAGAAGATGAACATATTTGAGTTTTCAAGTCACTAACCTGTTTGATCAGTAATCCATGGCTCCAAATTCTTTCCAGCAAATCACAAAGACTAGCAATCAGTGTATTCTCTTCTAGCCCTGTGATGTTGGCCTCTCCGTGGCCAAGTTCCACTGCTTCGTGGCCCATCTTCTCTACTAGCATACGTTTGGTCTGCAGACAAGCAAGTGATTTACAAAGCTTAAAATCCTCAACTTAAACTCAACTTTGCCTTTTCTGAAATGTCAAAAGGCAACTATATCAAATGGAGTGCCCTATCCTTAGGAAACTCTCAACAGGATGATGCACTTGGAATCATGATGTTATTTTTCTTAGTAACAGAAATAATAGCAATAACACTTAGACTTATATACCACTTTACAGTGCTTTATAGCCCTCTCTAAGTGGTTTACAGAGTCAGCATATTGCCCCCAACAATTTGGGTCCTCATTTTACCCACCTCGGAAGGATGGAAGGCTGAGTCAACCTTCAGCCTGGTGAGATTCAAACTGCTAAATTGCAGGCAGCTGGCAGGCAGCAGAAGTAGCTGCAGTACTGCACTCTAACTACTGCGCCAACGTAAATAACCCTTTTATTCTTCTAAAAAATTTTTAAAAGGTTTGAAAGTTTTCTGCTTTCATGCTTTCTGAATGCATAATTTTCTGTGGTTTTATGGATGATCCTGTTCTATCTTATGATGTAATTTTACATGTAAATTTTGGAACTCACCCTAAAAAAATGATATCCAACAATACAGATCTGTTCATTCAAGAGAGACAGGATAACAATAAATCAATCATATTTTAATTTCTGTCCATGTGAATTTCAATTGCATTGTTTACCTGAATTGTTATACCAAGTAAACCACAAAGTGGGACCCTCACTAGAATGCGGAACGATGACCATTTATCGTTCAATTCAAAATCCCAGAACAGCAAAATGAAAAAGCATTGGTGGGTTGGGAGACTACCTAACTTTATAACATGGATGTTTTGCCTGTGCACGTACATACAACAAACTTACCTTCATTCGACATTCTTTGAGCAAACCTTCTACAAATTTTGAATTTGTCTGAGCAATTACAGCAGGAGAAAGATCAGAGAGTTTGGGTTGCCTGTGATTTTTCCCCAAGGTCCTTGCTTCTTGCATGTATTTCTAATCCAGTAAGAAAAGAGAACATGAATGAACATAAAAAAAAACCAGTACAGGCAGCACTGTCCTGCTTAATCTGATATAATTTCCTAATTAACTTTGTACCAAAATGTAATAACTATACATTATGGTAATTTGAAGCTGGCAGCAGAGGATACTAGTACAGAAGGGTTTTTTAAAATGGTTTTGGGAAAAAGCATTATCATTCCCTATCCTTTAGGGAATTGTTTTTTGTTTCATGTAAGGCATTTACATGAAGGCAGAAGCAACATGTTTCAAAGAGTAACATGGGCAACAATGCGAATTGTTTTTAAGAGGATGCAATATATACAATATATACACAATTACCAAAGTAATTGGAAGAGTGTCAAGACTTAGCTCTTGCCACTGGCATGAGGAGAGGCCTAAGAATGATATGCACCCCTAGGAGTGGTTGCTTGCTTGAGGGAATTCACTTTACCTCTTAATTTTGTTTTTAATTGTTTTTTATCTGGTTTTGATAGTACTCTATGTTTTATTTATAAACCACCCAGAGTCACTCAGGTGAGATGGGGAAGTGTAGAAATGTAACCAATCAACCAATCAATCAATCAATCAATATTTCTGCTGGCTGCCTTTGGAGAAACACATAGACCGGGCTAAACCTGTGATGCTTCTCAAAGAGTAAACCTCCTGCTTCTCAGTAAATAATTTCTGGAGATCAGGAACATCTTTTCAACAGGGGCTGAAATCCTCAAGTTTTCCTGGCTTCCTTCAGCCTTTCTGATCTTTGAATTAAGTACACTGCTATCATGAATCAACTTCATGGTTGATTCCTCCCTCCCCTCTGTATGTCCCTAAATAAATACACACATAACACACAGAGGAATGGACAACACTACCGCAGGATTATCAGAAATGTCTGTAAGGCTTCCCTGCCCTAAAACTATAACTGTATTACAGTTTTCATGGATTTATTTATTAATCTAATTTATATAGCTTCCATGTCACAAAAAATGACTTCAGTGTCTTACAACTATTCCATCTGCAGTAGCAGAATTCTAGATAGCAAATAGATTTTTTTTTTTTTTTTTGCATACGGGGCAAGCTTTCATCTGGCTTTAGTTGGCATGTTAATTGCAGGCTTCCTAGGACTGGAAATCCCTAAAAACTGTGATTCATGTACTCATCACTTTATGTTTCAGCTACTGCAATATGCTTTATATGGGACCACCCATGTAATGACTCTCCAGCTGCAACGGGGCCAAAATGCAACATCCCAATAGCAGGAAGTTACAAGTTAAGTAATGTTACACCTTTGTGGAATTCACTGCATTGATTACCAATAGGCCTCCAGCCCCTGTCCAAAGTGCTAGTTTTATCCTTAAAGGTCCTACATGTTCAGGCAGATATATCTAGTAGTAGTATTTCTCCCGACCAGAGTAAGCCAGATCTGAGCATTCATCCCAAGAAAGATTGCTGAGGTCTCCACTCCACAAGAAACAAAGGGAGGACATTTTCTCAACAGTGGCCTCCATGTTATGGAACACATTGACATGTTCACTTTTGGCAACGTTGTTAAGACCAAAATTGTTCCAATAAGCTGTGGTGCTGACAGTAGATCTGAGTTGCTTCTATAATTGATTACTGTATTATGTTTATGTTAATTTCATGAGGTTTTTTTAAAAAATGTTGTACTATACTGTATAAATCACTTGAAATACGGTAATGCACATCATTTGAATGATGGTAAAGATCAATACTGGGAAAGCTTGAAACTTCCAACTTCCTCCTAAGTTTAGGGTATGTTATATAATCCATAATTTTGTAGCAGCATTCCATAGTTTATACACTCCCCCCCCCCCCCAATTATCCTGAATATATCAAGCAGCAACTAACTGGAAAAATGAAAGAACATTGTAATGAACAAACTAAGAAAAAAAAGAAAAAAAGAAAGAAAGAACAGGAAGGGAATTTGTGTTGGCCATTCAAAGCAAGGTTCTCATTGAATAAGTTGGAGTAAACATCCAGTGATATTGTCTTTATGGACTGTTTACAAGACTATATCTAATTCAATTTAGAGGTAGAAAAATCTCTAGCTAGTGAGGCAGGGAGCGATAGACCAAGGGTGTCAAACTCTATTTCATTGAGGGCCACATCAGCGTTGTGTTTGACCTCGGGGGGAGGGGGCACATGGCCAGCTCGACTTCAAACTGCGGGATGGGAATGGTGGGGTGGACACAGCCAGCCATGTTGTAGTTGCTTGTGGTGGTCCAAGTGCTCTGCAAGTGAAAACAGACTCCCAAACTCTGTTTTTGACTGTGACAGCTTCCTGCAACTTTCTGCCAGCAAAAACGGAGTTCAAACTCTGTTTTCACTGGCAGAGACACCACGAGCCGGTCCTTCACTGTTTCCAGGTATCAAACTCAGGGCCCGTGGGCCTTGAGTCTGACACCCCTGTGATAGATTTTGAAGAAGATGTCTAATTCTAGGGACCGAAAGCCCATCAAATAATCACCAAGGACGTTGCAATAGCAGCAGGTAAGAAGTCAACAACAAAACACAGCTGATATTATAATCAGGATAATTAAAGTATGTGGAGCTAATCAGGATGGCACACACTTGTATGTGTGCAGATATGTGTACATGAAAACGCAAGATATAGAGTTATAGAAAACTAGTCTAGCAGTTTAATATGCCTGTTTTATTTTTACTATGAAAATTATGCTGTCTTTTTATTTGAAAAAAATGCATGCCATCTATATTATGTAAAACAACTCTAGGCAACCAATGAATGCACGAAGATTAACACCCTAGAACACCATCAGCACTATAATGGTACTTTCTTAAAAAAAGCACACAAAAAAGACTTAAGTTCACTTCCCATCACATCCCAATGCTTGAGGGGGAAAAACCCCATGATCTTAATGAGGATGGGCTCTGGAATGAATCTGAAAGCTCAGAAAATTAAACCTCTGGTCCCAGTGACTGACCCAGATTGGACCCATGACCATAAAGTCCTTTCAGAAGGCAAAACAGGTTGGGACTCTCCATAACTCAGGAGAGAACCTGTTCCATATGGTAAGCGCAGCTATAAGAGGCTCACTTTCTAGGTCCTTCCAAATGACACTGAATGGAGGGGATCTGGAGCGAATCCAACCTATCCAATATAGCAGGACAGATAGAGATTCTCAAGAGAGGCAGTCTCTCAAATATACAATTGTTTACATATTCCCAAGTAATATGCGTAGCTGTCTTACTAGAGTTTCCTTAGTAAGACCATTAAAACTAAAGTCACATAACTACACTATTGAAGTCCAAGTTTTCATTTTTCACCAGCCCATGAAGAGGAATCTGATGGTTTCCTACCACTATAATACTGATACAAAACAGGGATTTCTGGTGCTGTGGGGATAACTTGCCCAATCAGAACCACACTTTCAATGACCACAGAGGAATGAATGGTGGTCTACCAGATAAAACAGCAGTGGTTAGCGTGATGAAGGAAGCAGCTCTCGGGGTGGGGGGGAACAAAATTAAAGAACAGCACGTACCAGGCAACATTCAGAGAATGATTTTTTAGGTGGCCGTAAAGGAGGGGGCAGGCCCTGATCCCACTCCCAGAATGCCATCGAGTTCTGGCGAATCAAGAACTCCTCTGATGGCTTGGAGGAGGCCAACAGAACCCATGGCAGAACAGCAGACAGAGAAAAAGAGAATGATGAAATATGCATGCTGCACATGAATCAAGGAAAAACATCCCAAAGGGAAGGCAGGGAATAAATACAGCACAGATAAACAAGCAAACAAATTAAATTAAATTTTAAAAAGCATGGAATATGTTTACATCAACACAAAGCAATGTTTTTTTAAGCTCATTCCACCTAAAAGAAGAACAATCAAACAATGGCTTGAAAAGGGTTGTGGTTATAATTGATATTCTTTAAAGAAGGTGAGAAAATGACAAATAAAATAAAAGTACAGACCAGTTTTTGTTTTAAGAAAGAATGTATCTCCATCATTTTCCATTATAAGATCTTGCAATAACAAGATTAACTATCTTGTACTGGTAAACCAATATAAGTTAACTTTAAATAACATGACATCTATTAACTTAGTTTCCTATGAAAACTAGTGAGAAGCACATTCAGAAAGTGCAACAAAATTGTGTTATGAGTACTTTAGCCTCCAAATATTCCTGACCATATTTTATTTTTTAAAAAAATCTATTGGAGAGGATTTTTGAATAATGTTGTCAAAATTTTCGGAATTGTTCTAGTTTAAAATGCAAAGGGATGTGTCAAATATTCTGTGTGTGAACAGGGGAAAAGCTGGTTCTAAACAAGCTATGCCTAAACTGAAACAGGTTTTTTGGGGGGGTTCTGGTCCATCCATGGGATGAAGTGGGACTATTTTGTAGAGATATGGGATGAAACTCAATTGTTTTGAGCACAAGTAATTTTGGAGGAGATAAGAGTGGGAAGAAGCCAAGGACACTAATAATGGCTATGGGGAGGCATGGGATCGAAGGGAACGATGAGTGAACTAGTGGGACATGATACATTGCAATGTTGGTAGCAGCTAAGGAGACCCAGAGTGGGACAAGAAAAGAAGGGAAGGTAGACAGAATGTCAGAGATGGGCCTGCAGAAGTCTCTGGTGGCAACAAGGACTGAGGGACAGAGGGAGGAAAGACATAGAGGAGATGCAAGAATGGAGAAGATGGTCTCAGCTCTTCAAGGCAAGCGAGGTGGACAACACAGGGATTCCACAAATATTACCCCATTGCTGCAGGTATCAAAACAGAATCTTGAAAGTCTATCTGAAACCTTCACTGCCCCCTTTTTACCCACAGCAAGATCAACATGGGGCTCTTCTGAGCTCCTTTCTTAGCCGTTTATTGGCCCAGGGCTGAGCAACCATTTCTCTTCTCCCGTCTCCTTCTGAAGCCCAGAGTGAAACTACCCTATAGCCACCCAACAGGACATGCTATGCTGGGAGCTACTGAGGTGAGGGGAAAGGAGTATCATCAGCCTTTTATCATTTGTCCCTTAATAACACTCAGAGATCCCTCTGGATTTTCTTCTACTGAAAACCCAGAACAATCCAAACATTCCAGATGTTGTTAATTAGTTTAGCATAATGATTTCCCCCCTTTCAATATAATTTGCTTTAAAATTACAAAATTATGCATGTATTTCGTATTTTGCATTGGTCATGAATCAAGAGCCGTTTTGGTGTAGTCATTAAGGCATCAGGCTAGGAACTGGGAGTTGATGAGTTCTAGTCCAGCATTAGGCATGATAACTTTGGGCCAGTCATTTTCTCTCAGCCCTAGGAAGAAGGCAATGACAAACATCTTCTGAAAAATCTTGCCAAGAAAACTGCAGGAACTTGCTTAGGCAGTTGCTAGGAGTAAAAAAACAGATAAAGGCACCCATAGTCAGTCTCAGTCTCAGTCTCTCTCTCTCTCTCTCTCTCTCACTCTCTCTCACACACACACACACACACACACCTGAATGGAAAGTTCTTCCTTGCACATTATTAAGTGATTAAAGCAGAGTATGGAAAATATTATATAACTACAAATTACTGAGGCTTGCAGAAACCCCTGACTTTATACATTCTTAACTTCAGTGCTTACCTCCCTTAACTCATTGTCCAAGGCAATGTGTTCCGAATGTTGTCGAATACGGTCTTTCCTTCGCTGGGCAGTATTACTGCGACTCACCCACCGACTGCAATTATTTAATAGAAAGGAAGCAGTGAGAATAAACTATAACCAATGTCACACCTGCTCATTTCAGAGAAAACCACATTCTTTTTTATTCACAAACCTCACAGCTCAGAAAGGGAATTTGCACAGAAGGGCACATTATGAACCAGAAAAAAAAAAAAAAATTGAAGGAAATAACTCAGAAAATAGCCAATGGAATCATAAAGTTAAAAGCAGGGGTGGGCTTCAAAATTTTTAGCAAAGGGTTCTCTGCCCGGTTGCTGGGTGGGTGTGGCCATTGTGGGCGTGGCCTAGTCAGCCTCCTGCACCACTCGGGAGGCTTTCTTCGAGCCTCTGGAAGGGCGAAAACAGACTCCTCAGACTCCAGAGGCTCTCTGGAAGCAGGAAACAGGACCATTTCCGGCCTCCCCAAACTTCCAGGAGGCCCATTTTTCGCCCTCCCCGAGCCTCCTCACGTGCGCTGCCCTTACCTGTATCCAAAACGGACTGCATGAGGACTCTTGGGGGGGGGCAGGATGGGCGGGGCTGGCTAGGAGTGGGATTTGGGGGTTCTTTGAACTGCACAGAATCTTAGCTAGGGGCTCTCCCGAACCCCTGCAAACGCCCAGCAGCCCACCTCTGGTTAAAAGAATCTCAAAGGTTGTCTAGACTCTAGACCAACCTATCTCAGTGGTTTTTCATTCATAAAATTATTTCCATATACAAGAAGGCTTAACCAATTTTTTTTTCTTTACAAAAGTACAGGAAAAATGTAAATCACAATGGTGGGTTATCTGATCTCGTATATAGTTTCTGATTACTTTGCCACATGCATTGTATTACGTGCAATAATTAAGTTCTTTTACAGGTAATTACAAAGGATTACAGAATAATTAGCTGAGATTAGCATATTAGCAATCTTATTTAATCATTTCTATTTTGCAGCAATCATTTCTGATTACTCCAAGTTAACTAGCACTTAGAAATCAATTGAGAAAAAAATTAAATGATGATATGAGGTCCTGCTTAATTAAATTGCTTTTTTAAATCAGAATAAGGAACATAAGAATAAGAATGGAAGTCTTAAAATTTTAACATTGGACTAAATTTGGAAAACCTATCTGTTAACACTATTCCACTAGCAAGGTTTGAATGTAATGGCCAGTGCGGAAAGAGTTGTACGATAAGCTTCTATACCGATCTACATAAGGGCAGTACATAAGTTATGCTACTTATTATGAACTATATAAGGACAGAGGATGCTCTCTCATTGTGATTTCTGGATATTCTTCAGGAAACCGGCAGAAAGTACATTAGATAGTGTTCCTAAAACCTCTGCCAGATATATTGTAAATATAATTATAGTTGGCTGGGAGGTTTGGGAGCTACAGATCCAGTATCTAGACAGCACTAAGTGGAATAATTTGAGGGGAAGGAAGAGATTACCCATATTTCCAGTAAATGAAGGAAATAGCATGATTATATTGCTATACACAAACTATGATTATAAAATGCTTTATACTGCCTACTTGTTATTGATAGGCCCAGCTGTCAACACATCTGATTGAAGTTTGGGGAAGAAACCTTGCTCGTATTTGCCTTGACCTATCTTCATATCAAGCAAATGTGGATGAATTGCAGCATGATCCATCTTTATCAGTCGTTGTTCAATTGCCTGAGCTGAAAGCAATAAACAAAGTTATATGAAATGCTTAGCCGTTTTTAAACAGAGAAATCTTACCTATGTACAGTAGTATCTCAGATACTGTTGCATCTGATATTATCGTATCATTTCATTCAGAGGAGACAAAAAAAAAAAATAGCCACTAACGGATGCCCTTATTCAAAATTTTGGAAAAGCTAGATGACAAAAAAGGAAAGTACGGGGAATTTCTTCATTCCTGACAAATCACTGGGGTTGTAGAGAGAAATAAAAAGCCATACTAAAGATTGTTGGATGGTCAAGAGTTTAAAGTTGGGGAAATCAAAGGGAAAAATGTAGGTCATCTCTCAGAGAGTTCTTTTCGATAAATTTAGAAGCTACACAACAGAGAGAAATTCCACCTCTTTCCTTAATATCCTCAATTTATGTTATTAAAAAAAGCTTCAGCTAATTAGAGCTACCCTTTGATGTCACTTCAATTCTGTCATCCTCTCAGATTAAGACAATGTGTAAGGGGAAATAATTTCTAAGCAACTTTTTCTAAGTTGAGGCTGCTGAAAATCATCAAATCATCAAATTTCAAAATTTATTTCAGTCTCCAACCATCAATTATGACCATCAGTTATTGAGGTACTATTTATTTAGAATAATTGTCTGCCATAAGAAATCTCCCATAACCCTTTGGTTTCACCATCATGGCTAAACCAGATGGTGATTGTATTCCTAAATGCATACAGTCTTCCAACATTTATTTAAAGTAGAATTTTGGTATGTTGCATGAACTTTTATTGAGCTCATATAAGATCTCAAACTGCAATCTGTGAAGTTTGTGAAAATGCAGCTACAACATGCATTTTGAGATCTATGGTAGAGGTTCTCATCTTAATATAGAATAGCTCTGAGCTGTACAAAAAAAATATCATACTCCCATATGAATCATACTTTTAAGAAAAGCCACAGTTTATCAATAGTTAATTGTTATAATGTGCTTTTTTTGATGGTGTGTCTTTGAAAGATATTTGGAATAAAATATAGTAGTTATTGCTTCTCAACCTCAGCAGGAAAAAGTGTGGGCTTCAACTCCCAGAATTTCGCAGCCAGTCAAGACTTAAGAGTCTACACCTCTTCACAGTTTCTGAGGTTGAGAAATGCTGCCATTACTCAACTGATTAACCATTGTTGCTATCAGAATCAGTAATCACTGATAGCTAGCTTCTGGGAGCAATTCATTTAACCCCTTAGAACCCCTAACCATGTTTATTTCCGATCATCCCCTGATTAAAAATACATCATTTCAACTTGAATGATGTAAGGTATTCAGTTCTCTCCTTAATCTTCCCAACCTCTCCGCAAAATGGTCACCAAATTTGGAACTAGCACACTAGCTATACACTTCTGCAGCCTTAGGAGATCAACAGCAGCTCCTGTGCAGAATAAAGTTGAATTTATTCTGTCTATTTTTAGATTTTTTGGGGGTTTAAACTTGTTGCAGTAACTTTTCCTAATGACAGATAGCCCACTAGAAAACTTTACAGAGGAACAAACAGAAAGTATGTTAGAATAAACAAGACCCAACTCGGACATTGGAGCATTTTTAGATTCACTTAAGAGACTTAAATATACTTTTACACAGATGGACAAAAACCCAAAGAAATTTACTATTCCTAAATAAATTACTAGTGAAAATCTTAATATTTTAACTCAAACAATTCCAAAGAACAATAAGGCCATTTTTCCTAGTTATTAAAAGAAGTAATTTAATATAAAAAAAATCTACTGATACCTGCTTCTTTTAATGTGGTGCATTTCTGGTATGTCGATGTTCTTAATGAGGGAATCCTGACATAGTGTCTCATTTTTTCAATTCGAGAGTCAAACACTCGCAGAAATGGGTCTTTTTCTTCCCATTGGGACATAATTTTATTGTCAATGAATGTTGCAAACATTTGGGTTTCAATGAAGTGGGAGAGGAAAGGAAGGTAAGGCTCTGGTTGATCTGAGAGAAATGAAGCCTACAGAGAGGGAGAGAGGAATCAAAATGAAACAAAACTAGTTATATTATTAAATATACTTGTGTTGTTTCATTATTTGCTCATATGCAAGGTCCAATAACCAAAGATAATTGCAATAGAGAAAAATCAATAGAAGGCTGTATTTCATTGTGCAGAAAACAGCTGAGAAATCTACCAATCAGTACAGTGGTACCTCGTACTCATCGTTAACTGGTTCTAGGAGGCACAATGAGTACCAAAAAGGATGAATACCACAAATTTTTCCCATATGGAATAATGTAATGAATCACAAGGCAGCTGACAACAAGTTCTAGCTTGTGCATTGAATACCAAACAAACAACGAGTACTGGAACAAAGTTCAATGAGTTTCAAAGCAGTTGAGTGCCAAGATACCACTGTATCTGCTTTAAATTTTCACACCACCATTTATCTGGAATGAGGAATACATACAACTTTAGGGAAGAAGATGAAAAACAAGAGATATCTCCCCGTGTTATTTCTCTTATAAATTATGTTCACATCAGTCACCATATCATTATTTGGTGGGCTATAAGAAGCATGACTACAATGGAGAGGGAGGGCATGCTCCACTCAATTCACTCAAAAGATAATTGGGTGAGAGCATGTGAAGTTGTTTTATTGTCACTCTGAATGCAATCATGAGCAGTAAACAGGTAGAGATAGACAACTTTCTTAGGAGCTAAATATCTGGGGCTAAATACCTCAGCAAATGAGGGCCTGAACCAGTTCACAGGAAAACTGCATAAAAGTACTTTCTACAAAGATTCCACCTCTTTGCAAATCCTATGGGCCTTTTCACCCATGAATAGGAATATTTAATTAAAAAAGAGGGGGAGGGGAGAACAAGGAACAACAGGCTTGTGTTAATGCTGAATTTCAAAAGGGGGATTTCAAAATCAAGAATATCAACTTTAGTTTAGAGAAATGTGACTGAATTTCTTCTCCAATCTAGTTCCTCTTGCCCATTTTGCAAACCAACTGTGCACATGAAATTATCTTAGACAAAGTCACATTATTTGGATGATCTGTTGATGTATCCAACAACAAGGTAGTCCTCAATATTTAGGACAGGGGTGAGATTCAACCAGTGTTAGTACCAGTTCACTGACTACGTTTTCAGATTACGTCAGGTGCGCAGCGTTTGAAAAGTCTCTTTTTTCCTGCTTTTTCATCCTCAGCTGTGCTGCACAAAGCAGTTGAGGTTAAAAAAGCAGGAAATAAAGGACAGGTAAGAGCCCAGTGGGTGAGTGGGCCAAACAGCAGCAGACACAGAACCGGTTCCTTGTCTGCTGCTCTTCAGAGCTATCGGTTCTGTAGAACTGGGCAGAACCGGTAGCATCCCACCCCTGATTTAGGAGCAGAATTTCCATTTAGGAGAATTTCCATTTAGGAATTTCCATTTAGGAGCAGAATTTCCAAGGAAGGCAGTTGTTAAAGTTGGTCACACCTAATTTTACAACTTTTTTGCCATAGTTAAGAGTATCATTGCAGTTGTTGTGTGAATCATGTGGTCATTGAGCAAATCCCCATTGACTTCACTTGTCACAAACTGACTGGGAAGGTCATAAATGATGTTCACAAGAAGCCAGGACACTGTAACTGTCATAAATACATCTTAATTGCCAAGCACCCAAACTTTAATTGCATGACTGTGGGGATGCTGAAACAGTTGTATGTGCAAGTACCTGTCAAAGTCACTTTTTTCAGTGCCATTGTAACTTTGAATGGATGTTAAACAAATGGTTGTAAGTTGAGGACTACCTGTAGTATGCCTCTAATAAAAAACTTAAGGCAAAGGTCTGGGTCAACCTTACTTCAAATTGTCCCAAAGAAGCTTTTCCAAGAAGCAACTGGACTTTCTGTTTTTTTCTTTAAAGACATTTTGCTTCTCATCCAAGAAGTTTCTTCAGCTTCTTCAGAGCTGAAGAAGCTTCTTGGATGAAAGCAAAACACCTTCAAAGAAAAAACAGAAAGTCAGTTGCCTCTTGAAAAAGCACCTTTGGGACAACCATGACCTGGATGACTGAGAATCTCCATAGACTTACTTAGAATCCTTTTTAATTCAAGGAAGGTTGAATATAGCAATATATGAGCTAACAGTGAGCTTTGACTATCCCAAAAATAAGGGTTGAAATTAGCTTAGAGCAGGGGTGGGATAAATGGCCCTTTTATGACTTGTGGATTTCAACTCCCAGAATTCCTGAGCCAGTGATGCTGGCTCAGGAATTCTGGGAGTTGAAGTCCTCAAGTGATAAAGGGGCCATCTTTCCCCACCTCTGACTTAGAAGAAAAAGAGTTTGGCTTCTTTTACTTTGTCAAAATTCTGCATCTGTTCCCTGTTGGTCAGCCAGGATTCCCTGTCCTGTGCCGCTTGAATGACAAAGGCCTCATAATCAGAAAACATCTGCATGAAGCGGTTGGCGAAGACCTCCCGGAGTTGGACATTCAGCTTGTAGTCCTTCAGTTCTTGTTCATCACAGTGGCGTTTAACATCCGTTTCTTTTTCTGCCAAAGAAGCAGTAATAGCCATTTTGTCTACTGCCACTCCTGTCCTCTTTGCCAAAGCGTGGAGGCGGGCGATTGTCTCGTTGCCTTTGAGCAGCTCATAGACGTTGATGGTGTTGTTGGGCACGTTTCCGTTCTTTTTGTCATTGGCCAAGTCGTTAAGGACAAGGTTTTTTAACTTGGCCGCACTCTCACTACAATGATGACGACCTTCGAGGGGAACCCCAAACTGAAGGAGAACCTCTGAGATTTCTTGGATGAAATTCGGCTTATTGGGAAACTGAGGAAGCTCTTCTGGTAGCTCAATGAAGTGATTATCAATATCCACAAAACACAGGTTGGCCTGGAAAAGAGAAAATAAATCATTTTGACAACAGAGGAGGTTTATTTCTTATAGGTTTACACTGAGAATAGAATATGTAGATATAAGGATTTAGAATGAAATCTTCTTGTTCAGATAAGCAAATACTATTAGTAAATTCAATATTCAATATACGTTTACGTTAGGCCCTTGGGGATCATTACAAAAACACAAAAAGGAACAAAAGGAACACCTTTCAGTGTTTGTATGCGAAGTGCAGACATTATTGTATGGCTCTGAAGATATCAGTTATCCAGTATTGTAAATCCAGTATTGTAATGTTAGCTTTTTAAGGATAAGTAGCATGTCAGTTATTATGCCTGAAGCAGCTAAATAAAGCTGTTTATCACTATGATTAATTTAAGCTGTACAACTAATTGGGAGCTCTGGCTTGTTCTTCTCTAAACAAGCCAAGAGCAAGCCAAAGTTTCTAGTTGACATGTGACCCTGAATAACCCACAAGTGCCATGGGACAAGCAGTTTTCATTATTAAATAAACCAGAAGGAAACATTCTGCCTTGACCCCAAATTAGCAAAAATACTTGAAATATAGGAAGGAAAATGTTTATTAGAAAATCCTTGGGGGACATGAAAAATTAAATATTTTCATGCTTTTTCAAATTGATTGGAACCAATGCTAGGCTATTCTGTTTACAAGATCAATTTAGCCCAATAACCTTTGGTTATGTTTAAAAGTACAGTTTGTAAGTACAGTAGAAAGGAAATAAAATTTCCTGCCTAAACTTTTGCTTGACAATAAAACCAACTGTCACCATGATATATTCTCTGAAGCGTAAATCTCTGTTGGGGACTGAAGAGTGAACTATATTAAGGACTTTGATAAAACTAGTAAAAGCCCAGATACAGAGGGATGCTATGGAAAAGACTAATTCTTCTTTTTAGATTGAACTCACTGTGACTTACTACAAGATTTGCCTCTTTTAAGTGAATCGAAGCAAGTTTATTTCTCCCAAAAGCCAATGAAATTAAATCTGAAGCATTCTTGAAAAAGGATAGCATCAGACCTACATATTTATAAAGGCAATGACAACTCATTCTTTTTAGCCTTTGAATGGATGTTTCATTGTTATGTTAAAGAACTCCACTTTTGAGAACATGCTTCTAAGAAGAGTGGAAAGGATTATAGCTTGAACTAAAGGCCAACATTTCATTAATCACGATGTTCAAATGTTGAAAAATACTTTTAAAACACCCCATTAAACAGCGAAAGACTCCAAAGTTATTTTTTGATAGGCTATATGTAGAATTCATTTCTCTAGGATTAACATATTTATTATTTTGGACAGAGAAAGGCATTTTCAAATTCACTAGTAAAATTGTCTGCAGTACTATAACTCTTTCTCCTCTTTCGGATCAAATAGACTACCATCTATCAAGAGTTCATTTAAAAGGCTTCTTAAACCCTACTTAATATTCCAAAAGCGCAGAATGAGATTTGAACCAAGAGGAAAATCTGAAGAGATCATCTTTTCGAAAAGCATCCCATGACAAGATGATGGCTAAGTAGCACCCTGAAGAATGTCTTATGACCAGCTGTTAGAATTTTATCCAGAATGCACAAGTGGTTTTATATTTAGCCCCTGAAGTAGCATCTGGTCTTAACAAGAAAAAGAAGGTAGAATTTAACGAATGCTTCCTGGCATTCCTACATTAAAAACTGGAAAGCTGCTTTAAAAAGCCCATTATTAAATTTAGTCTTCAGTTTCTTCCCCTTATTTGTGATGCTGGTTGCATTTTCCTAACCTGATGTGTCTCATATATATTAATCTGAGAAGATGCAATCTCAGTAGATGCAAAAACGGCTTCAACAAAAATTAATGGAAGCAAATATACATGTCCCCAGGATAATGGTGCAGGATCGAATATGAGTTGATCAAAAGGACCAGAATAGTCTGGAGAGAAAGAAGTTACTGAGAATAGGCTCCAGCACAAGTCCAAAAGCTTGCAAGAATAGAAAATAGGATAGGATAGGAATAGGAATAGAATAACAGAGTTGGAAGGGACCTTGGAGGTCTTCTAGTCCAACCCCCTGCTTAGGCAGGAAACCCTACACTACTTCAGACAAATGGTTATCCAATCTCTTCTTAAACCTTCTAGTGTTGGACCATTCACAACTTCTGGAGGCAAGTTGTTCCACTGATTAACTGTCAGGAAATTTCTCCTTAGCTCTAAGCTGCTTCTCTCCCTGATTAGTTTCCCCTGATCAAAGTTTCCATCCACTAAAACTGTGGTCCCAATGACTGACTCAGATTGGATCCTGCAAAAAAATCCATAACTGCAAGGATTTGCAAATTAAAGTCCAAATAATTCCTTAAGACAGAGGCTATAATCTTTAACCCAACTGCCACTGTTCAGAGCAAGTACTACAACCAAACATTTGTTTTCTATAGCCCTTTATTTACAAACAGACACAACTGTTTCTAAAACTTAATTTGGCTGATGGTGCAAACCACAGAAGTACATTCCATGATTTGTTTATTGTGATTTGCAAACCAATAACCTTGGACTGTCTCTCTTCCAGACAAATTGAAAATTGAAGATCAAGAAGAAAATCATAGGAGGAGGAAAATAATCCAGAATTTGCATATGTTGGTTTTTTTAAAAAAAACTAATCAAAAGCAAGCATCTCTGACCTCTTTTTCAGCTTGGCAGATGGTGAAAAAAAATGAAGGGGAGAATAAATGGTAAACTATGCTAAACGCATGCAGATTTCATTAAAACCTTTATCTAAACATACAGCAAGTCTTTTTATCATTTCCTCCCAACCCTCAAAGAGGAGCAAGTTCCTTGTAGTATAAATTATTTACTGTGGCTGCGTAGTGTGTTGAGTTTCATCTGTATAATACAGCACCTTTTTCCAACACCTTAAAATGGATGCATCTTTTTAGAAGACCAAGCAACTGCTTTCTTTGGTGAACCTTGTAATCCTAGGAAATGTCAAACCTGCTTTAACATGCTCCGTTCATTTTCTTGCACCTTCCAAAGTACACCCGCATAAGAATTGACCTGTTGTAAGAATTGAAGCCGATGAAGTGGGAAGCTCTGATTTTTATGCCAGAATATCATTTTATAAGCAGACAGATGGCAGAAAACTTCAAGGCTCAGAAAACAGAAGCCAAAGAGGCCCAGGATTTTAAACCTAAAGATTAACAATACATAAAGGACAAGGCCACCAAGTACTGTTAAGATATCTTTGTACCTATGGCCTCTTATTTCTCAGCAGTAAATTTTCTTACCTATCTTCTTGTGTGTCTGCCTGGGAATGTGAAGTGGGGAGATATTTTAATTACAGTGCCTGAATCTAATTGTTGACACTTCCCTGATCTGCATTCACAAGATATATTTGAATTTCCACTCACATCAGTGTAAACAATCAGAATGCCCAACAAAGTCTTCACCCAGGGAACCATAACTTTGCACTGGAAATGCTGCTGTTAATTTATTTATTTGGAAGATTTATTTGCCATCCACTCAGTCTCAGGGACTCTGGGTGGGTTACTAACAGTAAAAACTCAGCATATATTAAAAAAAAAACTAATAACCCCTCACCCCTTGACAGGGGTGAAATGAAGCATTTTACCAGCTCCATCTCACTCTAAGTTTCCCAGGTCCATTGACAGAACCAAGTCTTCAGGGCCTTACAGAATTGTGTCAAAGTGGGGGCTAGTCTAATCTCTGCGGGGATGATAACCCAAACGAAAGGAGCCACCGCAGAGAACATCCCATCAGTTGTACCACCTTAGGAGACGGGACCTACAACATTCCTTGCCTTGCCTCTCTAGCGGATATAACCAGCAAGAGACAGTCCCCTCAGATAACCCGGTCCTAAGCCATGAAGGGCTGTAAGCAATGTTTACCTCTTGAGGAAGTTCCAGCTTAGAACGATCTGTTCCCTCTTTGGATTGGAGGCCCATCAAGTAAGGTACGGGAGCATCCAGGAAATGTAAGAGTGAGGCTGGGAGGATGGGGACATACACGTGTTGCCACTGGAATGGGAATAGCAGAGTGGTGATCCCTTCGGCAACTGTCATCAGACGCTGATAGTCTAAACAAAGAAACCCAAAACAGAATTGTCTCTAAAATACCATTACTTTCAAAATCTCATGTGCATTTCAATGCCCAGCAGATGGCAACTGCAAAGCAATTTTTAAATTCACAGGATACACATTGTAATAGGCATTTATTGACTTGATTTAATGTGTAGTATGTTAACCTCCTACTAACCTGTTTAAAGTGGGTTAAATTATTAACTCTAGAACTGCCATTCAAAGCAAGCTATGAAATGTTTAGACAGCATGCAAATTCACTTTAAGACAGAATGAGAATTAATTACAGAGGTTAATCCTTAGGAGGTATTTTAAACCCATTTCCATAAAGTACTCTCTTCACAAGTATTTTGACAGCATTTTATTCCAACTGATTATGGCAAATCAAAATGCAAAGAACTAGCAGCCGTCACCGGTATTAACAGCACTGCTTTCTGAAACTTAAATAGTCACAACAGTAATGTATTTTTTGATTAATGAATACACAATTCTCAGAGTTTAAGCTCAAGTACAACCCATGAATAAAATACAGATGTGTTAAACAAGACAAACAAAAAGAAGTTAAGCACCAGGCCTTTGTCTATGTGTCTAGTTCCAAATAAAACTAGTGGAATACTTAACAAAAACATTCAAAATGGATGCTTGAGAAAGAGATAATTTAAATACTATTTCAACAACTGATTTTGAGGGGTGCCTCTAAACCAGGGGTGTCAAACTCGCATCGTCACGGCGGCATCACGTGATGTATCTGGACTTTTCCCTCCCTTCACTACACTGGGTGTGGGTGTGGCCAGCGCATGACACATCTGGCCCACAGGACACGAGTTTGACAGCCCTGCTCTAAACTATGACCTCAGAAAATATAGGTCAGTTCAATTTGAGACACATGTACTGTAAATATCACACATCACCAGTTATATGACTTCCCATTATCTCTCTGCTGGGGAAACATTAATGAGGAATAAAACTACTTTATTTCTCAAATATGCTACCCATGTTCATGCCTGATGTACATCAGAGTACATTACCAAGCTTCCAGCATGAAAAAAAAAAAGTTTGATGAGCGTTCATGCAGGAATTTAAATTTGAATGACAAGGAAAGAGGCCCCTGGAAATACACAGTTTTCTTTAATTCCAACCTAATTAATCCTTCCCAAGAACAGTAAAAGCCAGACAAAATAAACTTTTGCAAAAAACAAGAACACTCTTTTGATTTCCTCAGCCACCTGAGGCACATTAATAATGAAACCAAAGTTTGTAATGTTCTCATTGACAATACACTGGAGTGTCATTCCTTCTTTCTTGCTCGCGGTCTGAGCTAGTCTAAAAATGCATGTCTCCCACGGTTCTCCATTAAATATAATGGATTTCCACTCCAGCTTCAATGAGCCTATCAATCAGTCACCAAACATACACTCCACCAAGTACAGTATCCTAAATCAACCTTCTCAGCTGTACGCATCTCAGAATTCTCAGCGGGCGTAGCCTATGGCAGTGTTTCTCAGCAACTTTAAGATATATGGACTTTAACTCATGGCTGGCTGGGGAATTCTGAGAGCTGAAGTCTACATATCTTAAAAGTTGCCAAGATTGAGAAAGACTGGCCTATTATGGCAGGCCTATCAAACTGGCAACCCGTGGGCTGGATATAGCCCATGCAGGCCACGTCCACCCCAGCTCCGCAAAGGCAGAAAACATCGTGATATATCACGATACGGCCCGCGATGTGAGCAGGTTTGATACCCCTGGTTTGTGGGCTAGGGTTTCTAGGAGCTTCAAATATAGAGGGCACCCCTACTGTATTAAAGAGGAGAAGGAGGAGGAAGAGGAAGAGGAGGAGGAGGAGGAAGAAGAAGAGAAGGAAGATGCCATACTTGCTATCAGACACCATTTGTTGAAAAATAGAGATGCCCATAGACTTCCCCAGTCCCCTGCTATGATTTGGGGCAAAAATCCATTTTGCTGGTTTTGCAGAACCTCAGTTCTTCAAAGCAGAGCACTGGCTTCTGAAGCGGCCAGGAGTTTCATTTCCATCAGGACAGGAACTCCAGAAAATTTCAGAATGCTCTTGGAAGAGAAAACTATCAGGCCAAAAGCAATATTTTGTTTTTTTGTTGCTATTGTTGTTGCTGCTGTTATCGGACACTGTTTAATATGCAGGTAGTCCTCGACTTACGACAATTGAGCCCCAAATTTCTGTTGCTAGGTGACACATTTCATAAGTGAGTTTTGTCCCATTTTACAACCTTTCTTGCCACTTGGTTGTTAAACGAATCTGGCTCCCCCATTGACTTTGCTTGACAGAAGGCTGCAAGGGGTGATCACATGATCCCGGGATACTGCAATCGTCATAAATATGAGCCAGTTGCCTCCTAGCATCTGAATTTTGACCACATGGCCATGGGGTGGCCACAGTGTAAAAAGTAAGTGTAAAATGTGGTCATAAATCATTTTTCAGTGCTGTTGTAACGGTCACTAAATGAACTGTTTCAAGTGAAGGACTACCTGTATTTAGAAGGAAGGGGAAAAACCTTCTGGCAATTTTATCATATTTCATAGATATATTACTGTGTTTTGGTAAACTGCTTTGGAAGCTCTGCTGAGGAATGGTATATACCAGAAGTCTCCAAACTTGGCAACTTTATGTTCTGACCCAAGCCTTGTTCAAATCAAACAAACACAAAACATAGATAAAAGTAAAAATCTTTTTAATGCGTCTCTGTAAATTCTGTTCATTCACAGCAAAGCGCTATTAAAACTAATTGTCTCAGATAAGAGCAAGCCCTGTCAAGGTTGTGCAAGGCTGCCAAGAACACAAGAT